>NC_041409.2:12847075-12949575 GCF_900747795.2 Erpetoichthys calabaricus | reverse complement strand
TCTTGTCAAGGCTGGACTCGGCGCACCACAGGGTTTTTCTGAAGTCCTCTGGCCGGACCCTGCATAAAGACATGATGTTGGAGAATGAATCTCAACAACAGTGACTGAGCAGTAATGTGCTTGTCATTTAGTTTTTGTTATGAAAGTGCTGAATGTAGATATCACTTTGCCTATGATCATTTTTCGCTAAATGCATTTACAATAAACAAACATTCTCCATTACCTCCATGCCCTGGATGCTGAGTCCTACATTATTTTATGGAGTGTCTAACGAATGCTCTGTGGTGAATATATTTATACTTGCTGTGTGTGTGATCCGAACACATGTGTTTGGTTTTGAACACAGGATAACTGGCTTTGAGGTGATAGTGTGGTTTTGATAGGAGAGTCTGGGGTTTTGTGAATGTAGTTTGAATTTTTGGATTTGTGTTTAAGGTTTTGAGAAAATGGGTGGAGGTTTCAAGAAATGTGTTTTAGCAATTGGGAAAAACTGTAATACACTTCATGTACAGTATCATCTGTTGCTGGGAGCGATACAATGTTAAAAGATCTGGTTGATCAAATCACATGTGTCCGTGGTCGCGTATATGGCATGGAAGCTCAACCTGCATGTGATGGTCATTCCTGTCACTCCTTACTGAGTAACTTTGGGAAAGTACTGGCCAGAAGTCAGTAAATGGAGTCAGTAAATTTGTGTGTCAAAATAGCTATCCATTCAATAGGCAATAGGAAGTTGCTAACATTAAATGAGAAGAGGAAATTGCCAGTGTGCATTCAATATGTGTGTTTAGAGGCACTGCCACAGAATGTGACCTCAGCTGAGAAGATGTGCTGGCTAATTCAGAGTCACATGGATATGACTTAACTGTCCTCTCTTATGCAGGTATTGTGAATATGGGAGAGTCAAAGTCAAAGTGAACTTTACTGTCATCTTAACCATATACAAGTATACAGATAGACGACATTGTGAAACTCAGGGTCCACAGTGTAACAACATGATGTGCAAAAAATTAAAACACACACAAGACAAGACATTGTGCGAAGACAAGACAAAGAAGTAGCAACAATATTGACGTGTAGTTAGCAATATGAACATTGATGTAATGTATGGTATTTGCAATCTAGATACATAAATATAGTCAATAGACATGTAATATAATAAATAAGTAATAGATATAGATAATACAGAAATTATCAGTGTATGATAAGACATGTGTAAACAATGACAGGTCAGAATGTTTCACAGCAGAAGGATATCAAGAGTGTCAAAATCCTTAAAGGTCAGTATGAGATCTTCAGTTCTTCTCTACACGCACACTCGTCTTTGCAGGACAGTGGCCTGCATGTATAAAAGTTCTGTTTTCACGGAGGTCCTCAAAGGAATAGCTCAGGATCTGCGAGGGGTTACGTCTAAATGGGCAGAGCACATACTGTAAATGGCTCACAGTGTCAGGTGACCTTTCATGAAGAAGAACAACATTTCCTCCTTGGTTGTATTCAACAGGGAAAGCTTGACAGATCAAAGAATGCCAAGCACAGGTACCACAGATGAAGAGATCTACAAAAATCAAAAATGAACCATGTACAAACATCTGTTTATCTCCCACAGAATGAGCAAGTTTGCCTGTTTTGAGGACCCTGGTCCTCTTAAACTCCACTTCCCGGTGTGGTTAAGAGGACCCCCATTGGCCATGGGGCCTTAACCTTTAGTTTTTCTTGTGTGATGATTACTTTTTATCATTGTTGTCCTGTTCCTGCCCTGCACCCAATGCTTGCTGGGATCGTCTCCAGCGTCCATGTGGCCCAGCTCTGGATAAGCAAGTTAGGAAGATAAGGAATGGAATCACCAATCAGCCATTTTGGGTCTTTTGGTTTTGTTTGGTCTCCTCATCTTGCCTACAGTTGCTACAGCTACAGTTTTTGACTTTGTTCCTGTTTGGTGTTTTGGCTTGGACATTTGGTTTTATTGTTGTCACATTTTCCATGGATTATTTTTTGGGAGTCTTATTATTTCTGTTCAGTGCACAGGTTCCATACATAATTTTTTGTTTTTATTTGATTTTTTGTATTGTATACTTTTTTATTGTTATCATCTTGCCGTATCTTAAGAGGCTTTCTTGTGAACGCTATTTTGTATTTTTTCCAACTTCCCAACCAAATATGGGACCCACTTTCTTAGAGAAGGTGTCAGATATTGTGGATACTAATTTGGACAATGTTGACAAAAATGGGTCTGAAACCTGAGAAAATGTTGGGATAATGGTTAATCCCTATGGATCTTGTATATTACGTGGATGAAACATTGCTTTTCTGTCATACATTCTTAAAGCCTGACCAATCTTTTCAATGTACTGCCTACTTCATAACAGCTGTAGACCTGAAAATAAGCAAAGCACCTTTTCTGGCCATAGACATAACATATACTTCCCTTTGGGCTTCACAAAACATCAGCAACATTTCAGCATTAGGTGGATAAGCAAATTGGGCATATATTGTAGAGATCTAAACTACATGACAACATAGTGATGGACATGTGTAACATTTATTGGTAATTTTAGACATCCTAAAGGAAGTAGTTCTCCACATCAGCCTTTACAAATATTATCATTTGACTAACTGAAGCCAAATATTTAGGCTACATAGTGGGAAACGACCCGGTCAACCCCATTATTGTCCAAAGCTTTAATCATGCTTGAATGGCCCAAGCTGATGATTAGGAAACAGATACAGGCTTTCCTGTAACAGAGTAGGATTTCCTCTACTTTGTCCATGATAGTCTGTCCTCTAACAGAATTTCTAACGAAGCAAACACTGAAACAAGTACACTAATCTATCCATTTCAGCACTTAAAATGGCCCTTTATAATTCAGCAGGACATGTTGCACCTTACTGTCTTTCTCTGTTTTTCCTTCAGATAATCCTCATCCTCATGAGAGAGGTGACATTCATTCCCAAGGTGACCTTAAGGAGGTCTTTAACAGTTCAAGCTTCTAGGGCCCAATGCCAGGCAAGATGGTCATCAATGGTGAGGAAACAGTTGTGAACTTTGCAATGAATGCCATAAAAGGAGTGCCATCCCTGTGGTCTGAGGCATTACTGAGCAATCCTTGGAGGTGCCACATTTCTGCATATGGTAGTAAGTGTTGACAAATTTGTGACCCTAATGATTTACATACCTGACTGTGATGATTACCTCTGTTAGCTTTTCTGTAAGTTGCACCAATGCTTAAGGATAAATTCTGTCCTACGTTTTTCAAGAAAATGCCCGAGCCTGTCTTGTAGGGAGATTTCCTTCCTATGTATTTATCTGAAGTATACTTCCCTTTCGCATTTCTGTCCTCTTTCATAAAACACTAAAGTAGATTTTCTTTCCTGAAGGCTAGTGGACTGAGCAGACTCCTGTGAATTTCAGTTTTCACTGACAATGAGTAATTAAAATGAGTTTAATTCAAAAATATGACATCTATCTCATGATGTTCTGTTTGTTAGATGTAAGTGACTCATCTCATTTCCGTTTTCAGAGCGAGTGGCGTCTATGGCACCCTGGTTGCACAGGTGAGGTCATCTGGCATTTTTCCTATACCTGATACAAAGATATTGCTGTGGAATCAGCAGGTTTTTTTCTCAAGGATCTAAAAGAGGGAAATGAGCCTGTCGTTTACAGGATGACCCATCAAGCGTGACTCAGTAGTAGACATTTTATGGCAGCAACATCTGGAGTCTACACTGATGAAGAACAGTAATCACAATATTGGGAAGTGATGTCAGGAGTTCCAGTTAGTGACATGGAGATTGTTGGGTTTCATCTTAGTTGAATACGTCTTCGTCTGGGGAGGCCCTCACAATCGTGCCAAATCCTCACATTACAGATGGAACCTGGTAGAACAAAACTTTACATTTCCTTCAGAGGGCTTTTCATAGGGTTCTTCATGCCCCACACCATCCTCATCTCCTGCAGCTGTATTGGACAGTGTTGGACTTTATTGTGAGTGTTAATTGTTTACTGAGCAGTGTCTATTGTTTCATTCAGTTAGTGTATATAAATAATTATCGCCCTCAGGGAGGGCTTTTGTGTATGCATTCTTTGCTTAATAATTATTCTATTTCTTCTTTATTTGTTGAAAATATACTTTATTATCTTTATTATACCTTTAATATTTATCAAGTTTATGAGTCTCTTTCAGCGTCTCTGTATGTAATATTGTGTGTCAAGGCTGGGTTTGTTCCTGGGGTCCCCATAATAAAATCAACAAATCACCATCATTGGATGGTGTGAATCTTAGTGACCGTTACACAATATTTACCAAAAACAGCTCCATTACCCAACAGTAAGACAATGCAAAAACAAGAATGATCAATCGAGAACCAGAAAATTCAAACAAAAATGGTAAAAAGACCTACAAAACTGAAATTGAGGAATAGGAGGGAAACACAAAAAGGGAGTTGCATGAGAAAAGCAGAAATAGCTAACTAATGCCACAGCAAAGAGACGAGGCAAGCAAGTGGTGTATACTGCATAGGACTTTCAATGTAAACACGTAATGATAAGGAAAAGGGCCAGGGTAAAATCACAGATGATACAAATGACATGGATAGATAATCAATAAGGGAATGGGACACCCCCCAAAAAACACTACAAAGCAAACACAATCCTAACAGTGACCTTTTGTCTTCTTGATGATGTCTCCAGATCCTTCACATTCTTCAAGTAACCCTGCTTGTGAATGCTGTGTTTTTATCGCGGGCATCAACCATCCTTGCACACCTAAAACCAGACACAGAAAAGAATGAAAAGGTGCATCCATTCTCTGGGAGGAACATGGATAGACATATCCTGTGGCAAATATGGTGCAGATGATAAACACAAGACAGGAATCAAATGTGGGGTTGAACATGGCCTGGCCAGTTCATGGGCATGACCAAAACACTGAGGTAAACAAGTGGATACCATCAGAGTTTCTCCAAAGAGTCCATCAGTGAATAAGAGTTTTTCAGTTACCTCAGTATTATGATTCTAAATTTTTTAATAATAATTTTTATTTCATGTTATCTGCGGTGGGTTGGCACCCTGCCCGGGATTGGTTCCTGCCTTGTGCCCTGTGTTGGCTGGGATTGGCTCCAGCAGAACCCCATGACCCTGTGTTCGGATTCAGCGGGTTGGAAGATGAATGGATGGATGGATTTCATGTTATTATTATTTTTTCATTTCTTCAATTATATAATTTTGTGTTAATAATATTTTCATGAGATTCAGTTACTTGGGCATTCATCTGGCGACTCAATAAGGTGGCTCTGCAGAGACAACAGCATCCAAGATTCCTGAATTAACCTCTAAAATCTCATAAATGTCTACTAGTTACATGGGGAAAGGAATTCGAGGTAGTCAATGTCTTTGGCGGTGGGTATTTTACAACGGGATAATGCATTGGTTTTTGACATTTGATTTATTTTTTTATTTAAGCCTGTTATTCTGACTATTCTTTCATTTGTGTTATGTTTCAGTCAGGATCTCATCTCTGGCTCAAGTATGTTTTTCTTCTTATTGAACCTTTTTGTTGTCTTTAAAATATTATTTTTTATATTTTGTTGATGATATTTTTGGTTTGGTTCATTCTGTGTTTTATTTATTAAATACTGTGCATGTTGCAGATGTATGTATTAGTTTTCTGCCCTGTCCTTTTTATGTGAGCCTTAGGGGGCAGGGCCCCCTAATACTGAAGCTGGAAAGCGGCTCCTGCAACATTTAAGAAGAAACAACCGTTCACATGGCTGTCTTTCCATTGAGGTTTTGGGTTGTGCTCTTCATTTTAGCTATGGCTCTCCAGGTTTTGACTTCTGCTCAAATTATGATACTGTTTCTACCTTTTGTGTTAGATGTGTTTTGCGTTTGTTGTTCTTATTTTTGCTCCTGTCCCTGTGTTTTTGTGGAATCATTTTTTGAATTCTCAGTAAATCTTAAAATATTCAATATTATTTGTTTTGTTTTCATTGCCCATGCTTTTTTTTTCTGCCTCCCTTTCTAATACATTAAACTATTAAGCCTTTACCTCATTTTGGGCCTGTCCAGGCCGAGAGCCTGCCTCTTGAGTTTGGAGCCAGTTTTCCATGAAGTGTTGATGCCTATGCTGTTGGTATGGCTTGTGTTCTCAGCTTTATGAACCAGCAGGATCACAACAGTTTGCCCTTCAGTGCTCCATTTCTATGGTCAAATTATTGGGATGAGCTATTTTCCCTGTTCTCCCTAGTCTTTCTCTATTTCCAACACCCAGAAGTCTTTGGTCTGAATTGGATGTGGGCTCACATCAGAACATCCTCCAAAGCATGGAGACCTGTGGTATCAGCCCAATTTCTATAGAAGATGTGGATCTTTTCCAGTAGACAATGGTGGGATGAGAATGTGTTGTGTGGGTCTTCTATTCTGTCATTGTTATACCTGATTCACTTGGAGAGTTGTTGAGCTCCCACAAGCTTTGCTGCTGACGGTGTACTTGATCCCAAATATTGAGAATACTGAGAGTGAAACAACACCTCAGCTTTTCTTTACACTTGTTAAAGACATTGCCCACAACAGAGGAAATACATATGTAAGAATGCTGTTCATAGATTACAGCTCGGCATTCAACACCATCATCCCCTCAAAACTCGTCTTGAAGCTTGACGACCTTGGGTTGGGGACGACCATCTGCAGATTGATTTTCTCTTTCCTCACAAACAGGCCCCAGGTGGTGAGAGTCGGCAAACACACATCCTCATCACTCATTCTAAACACAGGAGCGCCACAGGGCTGTGTGCTTAGCCCCCTTTTGTATTCCTTGTTCACCCATGACTGTGTTGCAAAACACGGCACAAACACCATCATCAAGTTTGCAGACGACACAACCACCATAGGCCTTATCACTGACAACGATGAGACGGCCTACAGAGAGGAGGTGCTGGCATTTATTGGTGCCTGGATAACAACTTGTCTCTTAACGTCAGCAAAACCAAGGAGATGATTATGGACTATCGAAAACAACAAGGCAGAGAACACCAGGCCATCTACATCAGCGGCATAGAAGTTGAAAGGGTTAACAGCTTCAAGTTCCTTGGAGTAAACATCACCAAGGATCTCTCGTGGACCCTTCACATAGACACTGTGGTCAAGAAAGCTCGCCAGCAGCTCTACTTCCTGAGGAGGCTGAGGAAGTTTGGCATGAATGCCAACATCACCTCAAACTTTTACAGGAGTGTGGTCGAGAGTCTGCATTACCGTCTGGTATGGGAGCTGCTCTGCCAGCAGCCGGAAATCACTACAGAGAGTGGTGAAGGCAGCAGAGCACATCACGGACAAGAGTCTCCCTGCCATTGAAGACATTTACCTCCATCAGTGCTTGCGTAAGACAAGCAGCATCATAAAGGACCACGGCCATCCACCACGCCAGCTGTTCTCCTTGTTACCGTCTGGCAGACGATACAGGAGTCTGGCTGCTCGGACTACAAGACTTAAGAACAGTTTTTACCACCAGGCCATTCGACTCCTCAACAGCAACACCTGAACACTTACATACACTTACATCACATCTACATTGCATTACATCTACATTGCACTACTCACACACAAACTGTACCTGCACACACTCGGAATACTGACTGGAACATGCGTCTGCACTTTATGGAATATGCATCTGTACTTATAAAACATTATCTGTGCAATAACTGTCATTTGTACTTGCTGCTCATTCAACTCATATTGCTCTATAACTTCTTTTAAAACGTACACATTTTATTTTATATGGCTTGTCTATTTTTAACTTGTAATCTTTTTTTAAGCTTTATTGGATCTAGGCTGAGTGACTTGTTTTTCTCGTCATACACATTTCATTGTATGTTGACCCTGTGTTAACCTATATATGATAAATAAACCTAAACCTAAACCTAGTGTATAGTCAATTTGGAGAATCTCCACTTGTATCACACCCCACCCAATCTGTAGCAGACTAGGAAGTACAGTGAGGCTCAGAAAGAATTGTCGAACGTTATCGATATGTTGTGCTACTCATGTCCTGTAATGTGAGCTGCCAAGGAGGTGTCTACATTTGGGCTGATTTTGCTGGGAGTTTGGTTTAATTTGTGCAAAGATGTAAACATACAGAAGGAGATGAACACTCCCTAGAGACACAACGTCGCCAATGATCTGAGAGGCAGCAGACACACACTGTACTTGTACCAGCAGGCCCAATGCTTGGCACAGCCTTGTAGCCATACCAGTTTTATTGTGTTTATGGACAGAGCTGGATCAAAGTCAAAATCATGACAAGAGAGCCCTCGACAACAAATTAGATAAAGATTAACACAAGATGATTTGTTTTACACGTGAAAATTGCACGGTTTAACTGTCAACCCCAGAATGACACTCAGAGACATGAAACCGGATTTTTTGGATGGAATCTGGTTTTCAGGTAGGAATAGAGGCACGTGAAAACGCATAAAGGGAGCGCAAACAAGACAAAGCCACTCCAGGTCCTGACCAGATTCTACAGATCTATACTGTCCAACCTTCCTCTTCCTCCTCCTCCTCTTCTCACTGACAGCACCCACCTCCTTGCCTGGTGAACCCTGGCCTCCACTCCACTTCAATCTTCTCTGACAGAACCTCTGCTGTGTGTCCCAGCATTTCGGGTTCATCCAGATTCTTTATTTCAGGAGCTCCCCCTGGTGGTCTCCAGCGTTATTGCATCTCCTGCCAGCCTCAGCTGCTTAAAGACATGGTCCCGCATGTCACGAATCTTGATTACATTGTTTATTTTTTTATCTTCATAAACACATTTTTCTCTAAAACCTTGAACGTTTTGTTTCTCTCCGAGGATCTGAATCCTGATGATTCTAGTTTTGCTTTCATTTTTTACAATTATACTTTTAATTTCACATATTTTTGGCTTAGCATAGTGGCATCTTACTTTTTAAGTGGGTGCCACCATATTCTGCTCTTGTTACTCAGATGCAGTCATCAGCTGATAACAACATAACAATGGAGGTTTGACGTCTTTGGCATGATGGCTTTTAAGATGGTGTCACAGCTCAGATATTGTCCAGGATGATGAATAAGAAACAGAAACTTTTATGTTTGATGTGTTAGATTTTTTAGCCGTTTGACCCAGTTTTTGAGACTCATTGACATTTGATTTAGTATTGGGTTTAGTTATACAAATCTGGTTTTGACATGCAGTCATCCTCTGGTTTGTGATTTCACCTCCTACACGTGGTTGCAATGCTCCACTGCTGCTCTCTGGTTCAGCAGATGACTGGGCCTTCAACTCCCGTGTAAAGGAGCATCCCAAATAACATTCAGGGTAAATGTTTCAGACAAAATAGGATGAAGATCTCTTTATGATGCTTCTTGATGTCCAGCATTCACACAGTCCACTGACAACAGCTCTTGAAGCAGCAATCGATTTGCTCATTGCCAGACTCCCAGCTGAGGGACATTGAGGAGCGCCATTTTTTACATCCTAATTACAGCTGATATCACTGCTCACCGAGTAGCTTTTGTCGTGCATTAGACATCCGTGGGGTGCAACGGTCCGACTCTTTCAAATGACGTCTATCTTAAAGTTCTTCTTGCATTATAATTGGCTCTGCAAAAGACTAGCCCACGGTGTAGGCCTGGTTCGAGCCTTGCACTTCATGCTGTTGTGATTGGTTCAGGACCCCCCATGACCTTAAATTCGATTTAACAGGTTTGGGAATGTTTGTAGTGTAGTATGATTATTTATTTTTGACCTCATTTGGTAATTTTACATGGGACAGGGTGACACCACCACCTCACAGATGCAGAGACCCCAGATTGAATCCCACACCCTATTGTTGTCTGTATGGAATCTGCACGTTCTGCGAGGCTTTTCCTCAGATCCTACTGTGTTCCTTACACATGGCAAACACGTGCAGGTTGGATTAACTGGTGATTCCAAAGTGTCCCTGTGTGAGTGTGGATGTGCATGTGAATGTGATAAACCAGCGTCCTGTCCAAACAATAAATCGCCATAGTTAAATGACAACTGTAAGAGCAGACAGAGGTCCACTCATTTCTGATACACGTTTTTCATGGTTAGTTTGCCACTGTTTCCAGTGCTGCCTGGTGGACACCCACTCCCTTGTGACCCTGAACTGAATTACCCAAGGTTGAGAATGTAGGGCTGTGTGACAGGCGGCCGGGTCCCATGCCCGGCCGGGACGCCCCTTCTGTATATGTTTCGGGGGAGCAGCTATGGACATCTCATTACCTCCCCTGGCACGCTTGGTGGCAGCCTCCCTGGCTGACGATGGTGCCTCAGTTTCCTGCAGGGTTTGCTGGCAGATGGAGTTCTCCACAACCCTGTGGGGAGCTGGGGTAGCCGCCAGGGGGTGCTGCATGGAGCCAGGAACCCACCTGGACATCTCTGCAGCCCCACCCGGAAGTGCAATTAGCCGCAGGTGATCAAGCACCTGGAGCACTTCCGGGTGGGCTATAAAAAAGGCCAGCATCCACAAACTCGGGAGCCAGAATAGGGAGGAAGAGGACAAGGTTGCCTGGGAGGAGTGGTGGTGCCAAGGTGGCGAGAAGAAGTGTTGTTTGTGTTGTATTAAGTGCTTGTGGGACTGTGTTGTGGCTGGAGGGATTACGGGGAAGATGTGCCCACCAGTTGAAGCAAAATAAAAAGACTGTTTGTTTTACACGTGCCTCTGCGTAAGTCTGTGCCGGGTCGTGCGCTATATAGCGCCTTTATTACAGCTGCTAGTTAGTGGCTGTACTTAGTGGTCTGTGCTCAGTGTAGAACACCCCACAAAAATAACTCAAAGTGAACTGACCTCGGCTAGATCCACAGGAGCTTTGGTGTGTGACAGCTGTGATGGGCAGCGTAAGACACAGAAGAGTAAAAATTCATCTTTACACTCTTAATATCAGAACTGAAAGCAATGAGAGTTGTGATCATGGTGCTTTAAATAGAATCCCGATTCTCCTTTGTGAGCTACTTTGGTTTAAGCCAGTGAGACTCTCAAGTCCCCTGCGTTATGCCGACTGTTTGATTCATCTTTCTCTGATTCTGTGGATGACGCAAGTAAATGAAGTCAACGTCCGGCATTACAGAAATGTTTTAGAAACCTGCAGTGTCTGATTCACTGAAGGAGTCCGTGGTCTCCACCTGCTTCAAAAAGATGACAATACCGCATGAGCCTGTGCCAAGGAAAATAAAAGTGGGCTGCCTTAATGACTACAGACAAGAGACACTCCTGCCACTGTGGTGAACTGCTTTGACAGGCTGGTGCTGAGACACATTAAACAGAATATTCCAGATGGCCATGACCACCTCCAGTTTACACATCGACACAAATGGTCCACAAGGGATACCACGTCTCTTGTACTTCACACCATCCTGACACATCTGGATAACAAAAGCTCTTATGCTAGGGTGCTGTTTAGAGATTACAGCTCAACGTTTAACAACAACATTTATTTCTAGAGCACATTTTCATACAAATAATGGAACTCAAAGTGCTTTACATGATGAAGATAGAGAAAAAAGACAAAATAAATAAGAATTAAAATAAGGGAACACTAATTAACATAGAATAAAAGTAAGGTCCGATGGCCAGGGAGGGCAGAAAAAACAATAAAAACTCCAGATGGTTGGAGAAACAAAATAAAATCTGCAGGGGTTCTGAGACCACGAGACCACCCAGCCCCCTCTAGGTATTCTGCCTAACATGAATGACCTCAATCAGTCCTCATTATATTCCGGGTTCTCATGGAAGAACTTGATGATGGCGGTCATGTGGACTTCTGGCCATGTACTCCATCAGTGTAGGGACATCACAGTGCTTTGAATACGTGGTGGTGGTGGTGCAGATCACCACCACAGAAAACCATTTAACACAGTTGTACCAGCAAAGCTGACCACCAACCTCCTCAGTCCACCCTCTGCAACTGAGTCTTGGACTTCCTAACCCACAGACTCCTGGCACATGTGGCTCATTTAACCCTGCGCTACCAGCAAAGCTGATTATGACGCGCCTTGTCGTGGGTCTTAGTGCCACCTCTTACAACTGAATTCTAGACTTCCCAACTGACTGATCCCAGTGTCACTTTGTCACTTGTGATGTTCTTGTCTGTTTCTCTTGTCTTCACCTTTTTAAATCATGTCCGTTTAGTGTTTGAGCAAGTGGCTTTGATATGCTGGCAACTCAAAGTCCTCCATTATGATGAATGCTTGGCTGGAAGTGGACCAATCAGCACTGGCAATATTGCAGGAATTCAAGATTTAACAGGAGACAGAGAGGAGAGCCAGGATGTGGCACGTGGGCAGCAACACGGCCAGGTTGTGTGAACTGTCTGGGTCTTGGGGTTATTGCCCTGCTTTATGTTAAGTTTTTGTATAGTTAATCATTTTGTCATTTGAGTGCTTTTCTGTTTCTGTATTTATTTTCTTTCATGTAAGATTTTTTTAGTTGAAAGTTTTCTGTAATTATTTAACTGTTGTGTTTCTCTGTGTAACATACTCTTTTATGTTATATGTATTTTATCGGTGGTACCCCAGGAGGCAGGGCCACCCTGAAATCATCAGAAGTGCCACATTGTTGCTGTGAAACGGTTATTTGTAAGTATCGTTTTTTTTTTTTCTTGCTGGATTACTCTGTTTTTTGGATTCTGATTGTGTATTGGATGTTGTTTGCTGTTGATTGCCTCTTTAGACAACTCCCTTTTTTTGCTCTTTTTTTATTTCTTGTTTCTTTACTATTTTGTGTGAAATAAACCCTTATTTTTAAAGATTCCTTTGTTTGGTTTGTCTCTTCAAGTTAAAGGTTTTTACTTTTTCCTTTTCCTTGGGAGACGTCCCAGATATTTCAGAACTGTTGAAGGCTTTTAAAACTGTATGCAGATATTTGTAAAATTAGATCGGGGTACCAATGTGTTGGACTTTCAAGCGTGCAGATGTACATGATACTAGCCCTGTCTCCATCTAAACTCACCAACGTCTTCAGGTGGACAGTATCCTCACTGGCTACCCAGAGCTGAAGGACACTATAGAGAATGGTGAAATCACCATGAAATATTACTGACATACAGCGTCACATATCACACAAGGCCTTAGAACAGCAAACAGCCTGCGCAGACAGAATCCAGCCTTCCCTCTTCCATTCAGGACCATTAGCACTTGGGGGACATTGTTATCCACAGGTGATTAGGCCACTTAACAGCCCCTCATAGTGACAGCTGTGTGAGTGTTTCTTGTATCTTTGCTTCAACATTTCACGTATTGTGTTGTGTTGTATTCATTCTCGCTTTCTCTGGACTACTGTAACTAGTCTGTTGCAGACACACAGGTAAGTGCTATGACTGGGAGTCCCTAAGCACGTTAAAGCCCAAAACCATTTCCGGAAAATGCCCACTAGTGGGCTAGATACAAAAAAAAGGGCCACGTAGAATCATTATAAAATTAAACATTTTTATGGACAGAATTTCTAGGCGCAGCCAGGGTGTTGAGGGGGTCCGGTTTGGTGGACTCAGGATTGGGTCACTGCTTTTTGCAGATGATGTTGTCCTGTTTGCTTCATCAGGCCGTGATCTTCAGCTCTCTCTGGATCGGTTCGCAGCTGAGTGTGAAGCGGCTGGGATGGGAATCAGCACCTCCAAATCCGAGACCATGGTCCTCAGCCGGAAAAGGGTGGAGTGCCCTCTCAGGGTTGGAAGCGAGATCCTCCCTCAAGTGGAGGAGTTCAAGTATCTTGGGGTCTTGATCACGAGTGAGGGAAGAATGGAGCGTGAGATCGACAGGCGGATTGGTGTGACGTCCGCAGTGATGCGGGCTCTGCATCGGTCTGTCGTGGTGAAAAAGGAGCTGAGCCATAAGGCAAAGCTCTCAATTTACCATTCGATCTATGTTCCTACCCTCACCTATGGTCATGAGCTATGGGTAGTGACCAAAAGAACGAGATCGCGAATACAAGCGGCTGAAATGAGTTTCCTCCGCAGGGTGTCTGGGCTTTCCCTTAAAGATAGGGTGAGAAGCTCAGTCATCCGGGATTGTCTCAGAGTAGAGCCGCTGCTCCTCCGCATCGAGAGGAATCAGATGAGGTGGCTCGGGCATCTGATCAGGATGCCTCCTGGACGCCTCCCTGGTGAGGTGTTCTGGGCACGTCCAACTGGGAGGAGGCCCCAGGGAAGACCCAGGACACGCTGGAGGGACTATGTCTCTCGACTGGCCTGGGAACGCCTCGGGATTCTCCCGGAAGAGCTAGAAGAAGTGGCCGGGGAGAGGGAAGTCTGGGCATCTCTGCTCAAGCTGCTGCCCCCGCGACCCGACCTCGGATAAGCGGGAGACAATGGATGGATGGATGGATTCTTTACAAAAATGCTCTTCAATAACTCACCAGGAACTGTGGAGGACCCTCTGGATTTATATGGTGGAGAGTAGTTCCTGGAGGTTAGGGCGGGTGGAAGTCCACCCACAAAACAAAGGCATAGGAAACAAAGCAGATAATAAACAAAAGTAACATTAATATACCTCCACCAAATAAAGACATAAAACAAGACTGAGATATAACAGTATGACCTTCATTATATTTTGCACACATGATAATACACTTCTGCTTGAACTGAAATGCGTGAACAGCGAGTTCAGAAACTTCATTTTTATCTATTTAGCCTTCCCATAGCTAAGAAGACCTGAACATCAGCTAAAGTGTCACAGTGGACTTGATGTTTTTGCAGTTGTTAATGTCAGCTTCTCTGTCTCTGGACAGAGGAAGACCACCGAGTACATTGTCCTCTTCAGCAGAGTACCAACTACATTGTCTTAGCATCAAAGCCTCTCTTGTTTCTTAATTAAAATAAGTCTTTAATGGAACGGCGAGTTTTTTTTTCCCCAGGCAAATGACGTCCTTCCATCATCAAACTCAGCTCACCCCGTTCAGGGTCACAGTCACATCTAGGCTGGACTTCAGTCCTTAGAACACACACACACACAGACTTACTCCTCCCCTCATTTCTTCTGTGCCAGTGTGGAGCTCCATCCTCCAGCCCAGCCTTGGTCTTCTGGCGAGGTCTTCTTTTTATTGATGCTGAGGCAGAAGAGACTGGGGTCAGGGAAGGACTGAAGTGATGTTACACGTCTCCGGGTGGGACTTGAAGGAGTTATGGAATTGAAAGAATTATTTTACATGGTATAAACCTCTCATCAGACCCCACAGGATGCTCATGAAGCCCAAAAATTTGAAAGTGCACTCTTTGGGACTGAAAAGAAAATTTGAAACACACAGAAAAAGAAATCCAGGAAGATCTCAGGAGAACATGCATCAAGCTTGATAGGGCCGGGGCCTAATTCTCACCATACCTTTTGATATTTGTCAGACTATGTTTTCAGCCCTCCAGTTCTGGTGATCACATACTACTTTAGCCTCATCTTGTTTTTAACTGGGCCTTCTGCTGTGGTGGCCCATTCCCTTTAAGGCCTGAGGTGTTGTGTGTTTAGAGGTGGCCTTCTGCACACCCCTGCTCTAAGTAGCTGCTCTTGGAGTATTTGTTTTTTTTCTGAAAGCCTAAATGAGTCCAGCCATTCTCCTCTGTTCTTTCTCATTAACGCAGAGTTTTACACCACCACCCTGCTGCAGAGCTGCTCACTGGCTGTTGTTTCACTGTATGCTCTAAAAGTCTGAACAGCGTGAAAGCAGCTGGAAACCACCACAGCTGGCACTGACAGCCCAGTGGTCAAAGTCATCCAGACCACACATTGTGTCCATACTAATGTTTGGTTAAACAACAAGTAAACCATCTCAGCAGGTCTGCTTGCCACATGATGGGCTGTTTGTGCTAATGAACAAGTGGTGTAGCCAATGTTCATATATTAAGCCGTTGTGTCATTGGTCAACAAACACCACACATCTGTCATGCCAAAGTGAATAAAAAGCTCTCCAGGTTCAAGTAAATGAATTAAAAACAAATAACAGAAAATGACCAGCCCAGAAAGTATGCATCTGCTCTCTTTGTGACACACAAATATCTGTAGAAGTCACAAAAGTAGCCAGCTGGCTACAAATACGGTACACTGCATAGATTGAATCATCTCTAGGAAATCCAAAAATTATTTAGGACAGCTTGACAGAGCAACTTTGACATCAAATCCAGGAAAAAGTCATTAAAAAGTACCAATCAGGAGAAAATGTACACGGGCAGAAAGCCCTGGAAATTCCAATCTAAGGAAATGATGCAAACATCAGACTTGACTTCAGATTGTATAAGACACTTTTCTGTAGGTCTACTCTTCTCTACAGAATTGGCTTCATTCAGCCAAATTGGACGATGAACTGCCCATTTAAGGTACCCCCACAACATCTCAATGGGGTTCAAGTCAGGACAGTTTCTCCACAGGCTGATCTCCTATTACTGGAAGTGCTTGACTGCAGTGGTTGTTGCTAAAGTTTGCACAACCAATTATCAAGCTGGGGGGGGATTGCTTTTTCACATGGATGATATAGGTGTTGATGATTTTTTTTCCTTCAATAAATCAAATGATCATTTAAAAACTGTGTATTGTGTTTACTCAGGTTATCTTTTCTGTATATACGTAGTGTTTGTTGCTATCTGCTCTGCTTCCTGTTAGTGGAGCTTAAAGAGGCAGGGTCGCCTAATTACTTAGATGGGGTGCTGGTCCCAGCAGTATTTGAGCTGAAGCAATCAGCCGCTTTGACATCGCGTGTTATGGTTCAGCCAGGGTTCAAATTTCTGTTTTATGTCTTTTATGTTCATTTTTGATTCATTAGTTTATCATCCTATTATTACTTATGTACTACTGGCTATGTAAGCCTGTGCTGTAAAAAGCCTGGGTTCCAAAAAATCATGGATTCTGGCACTTCAACCAAACAATCTCATTGGTTGTGCATTAGCGGCTAAGTGACGTACTCTTTCCTCTGAGGTTTCATTTTGCCGACAGGCTCGCCTCTGTTGTCTGTCAGTGGCTAAGCGAGTTTCTCTCTCCTCGGAGGTTTCGTTTTACTGATGTGCTCACCTCGCTTGTGTATTAGCAGCTAAGCGAGTTTCTCTTTGGCGAGAAAGTCGCTTTATTTGAGCCAGTTGCACTGACCCTTGTGGTTATGAAGTGCTGCAAGAAGCTCATCAGGAACCACATCATGTCATTCTATCAATTATCACTCCTATCAATTATGGAGAATCCACTGCATCCACTAAATAGTATCATCTCCAGACAGAAGAGCAGCTTCAGCGACAGACTGCTGTCACTGTCCTGCTCCACAGACAGATTGAGGAGATCGTTCCTCCCCCAAATTATGCGACTCTTTAATTCCACCCGGGGGGTAAACGTTAATATTTAACATTATACAAAGTTATTGTCTGTTTTTTCACCTGCATTATTATCATTCTTTAATTTAATATTATTTATTGTATCAGTATGCTGCTGCTGAAGAATGTGAATTCCCCATTGGGATTAATAAAGTATCTATCTATCTATCTATCTATCTATCTATCTATCTATCTATCTATCTATCTATCTATCTATCTATCTATCTATCTATCTATCTATCTATCTATCTATCTATCTATCATTCATTCCTCCCATGCTTGATCCGCACCAGTTTGCCTACAGAGCAAACAGGTCTACAGAGGACGCTGTGGCCACTGTTCTCCATGCTGTTCTGTCCCATCTGGAGCAGCAGGGGAGCAACACACAGCTGCTCTTCATAGATTTCAGCTCTGTCTTTAATTCCATTTTACCCCACAGATTGGTGACCAAACAGTCAGACATAGGACTTCCACATTCCACTTGCTTTGGATCAAGGACTTCCTGAGTGATCACACTCAGAGGGTTAGAGTGGGCCCCTACTTCTCCACACCCATCAGCCTCAGCACTGGCTCCCCACAGGGTTGTGTGCTGAGCCCCCTGCTCTATACCCTCTACACCCATAACTGCATTCCTGCCCACTACAGTAACACCATTGTTAAGTTCACTGACGATACCATGGTAGTAGGGCTCATCTCTGGGCGGGATGAGTCCGCCTACAGGGATGAGGTGGAGCGGCTGGAAACGTGGTGTAGGAATAACAACTTGCTCTTAAATATAGCCAAGACCAAGGAGCTCATCGTGGACTTCAGGAAGAAGGCAGACAACATCCAGCCACTCATCATCAACGGGGACTGTGTGGAGAGGGTCTCAGACTTCTGCTTCTTGGGAGTCACCATTAGGGAGGACTTGACCTGGGGAACACACACTGCTGAGGTAGTGAAGAAGGCCCAAAAGAGACTCTACTTCCTGAGGGTGCTCAGGAAGAACAACATCCCTGAGAAACTGCTGGTGTCCTTTTACTGCTGCACAGTAGAGAGCATCCTGGCCTACTGACTCTGTGTGTGGTTCTCCAGCTGCACAGTAGCACAGAAGAAAGAGCTCCACAGGGTCATTAAGGTCGACCAGCAGATAGTCAGCTGTCCTCTCCCCTCACTGTTGCCTCAGGAACGTCAAGAAAATTCTTCAGGACCCATCACATCCAGGACATGCATTGTTTGAACAGCTGCCTTCAGATCCATAAAGACTAAGACAAATAGACTGAGAAACAGTTTCAGTCCTTCAGCCATCACCATGCTGAATGCTGCTAAGTGGTCAGTCTGACCGAGTGCACCTTCATGTTTACAATACAGCTCTAAGTTAACATTGGATAAGGGACAAGTGCAATATGATGTACAGTATGTATGAGTGGAAAACATTGTTCTGCTGTCTAAAATTTCGTTGTACAATGTCTCATTGCTACAAAGACAATAAAGATTCTGATTTTTTTTGATGTGTTGAACTCTTTCAATAGTAATAAACTTTGTCTTGTTTTCTATTCAGACCAGAGGTTTTATGGTTTTCCTTTTTTAATTTTGTGGGGATTTTGAACTTGAGTTTTTTTAAAACCTGAGCCCCATTTTTAGGCTTGTGTAGGTTTAAGGCCTGCACTTTGAGTTTAGGACTAGGTCTATTCACTCATTTCAGCCCTCTGGTGTGGGCTGCTCTGGCTTTGTCTGTTTGGTTGTTGAGGCCTGCACCCATTTTCAGATTTTTATGTGACAGGATAATTACAGGGAAGACTTATCAAAAATAAAACAACTTCTTGAACAATTGAATTCTAAGGATTAAGCAGATTGACACCCTAGTGTCCTTGAGGTTTGTTTTCTGGTCTGTGTCTTCTAGTGTGAAACCCCTGCTCTCATCTGACTACTGACTGCTCTACTTGATTTCCTAATCCATTTCGATTCTGCTTCTGTTTTAATTAAAACAGACTTGAAATAAGAGCCACTTCTGCTTTGTAGTAATGGATCTGGCATCCCTGTCAGGTGCCCCCTGGTGTCCAGGAAGAGCACCTGCTGCTGTTGCCCTGTATGGTCCAGCCTGTGGCCTTGTAAACACCATGGGGTGCCTGCTGTAAGATTGTGTTTAGGGAAGGAGTGAGAGCAATTCTGACTTTGGTTTGTAGTGTTTTCATTTCTTGTACATTTTGCCTTTTTTGCCCCACCTCTTCTATCTCCTTTATAGTTCTGTCGTGATCCCACCAGCAATTGATTGGGGTCCTCTGGTGTGACTGAAGAGCTCCATGTAGTCCACCAGAGTGCCACAGCCCCTTGCTGAGCCTTAACCTACCTTGGCTGGGCCCTTCAGCTCCCTTGGGTGCTTCTGACCTGTTCCTCTTTGTACGTTCGGTTTGACACTTTGGCCATTTTTGATTTTTTGAAATTAGCTCTCTCTTTCTGGCTATAGTATATTTTCTTAAACTGTGGGCCACAAGTTGTTTGGTTTTATTTGATTTTTAGAATTGTATTCAATGGACAATGGTCATGTGCAGTTTATGGCGTGTCTAGCGATGGATTGCCGTGGGCAGTTCATACAATCAACATTCCCACAGCAGCAATTCTCCAAGGGGGAGGGAATGACGGTCAGCAGCAAATCACCAAGAAGGACCACCCTCCACCTCAGGGTGACAGTGATTTGGGGTTTGTGAAGATACAAAGAAAGCAAAATTAGGTTGTGAGAAAAAAACAAAAGTTAAGGAAACACTGAGCTAGTGGATTTAACCTTATGTGTCTCCACAGTGCCATTTCTCTTTTGCTCTTTTTTTTTTTTTTTAAAGTATTTTGTTAATAGTTTTGCATTTAGTTTTGTTTCTTGGAATTTAATTCTTTTAAAATGTGGAAATTTTTGTATTCTTTGGAAACCTTTTGATTTGAGTGGCTCCCCCTTAGCTTTGTGGGCTTCACCTATTTAGGCCTTAGCCCTTTTTTAAGTATTGAGGCCTTTGCCCCTTTAGAGAATTTGAAATCCAGGACAGTTTCACAAAAGAGCAATTCAACTAATCAAAAGGGGCAACGCAAGTCGGAGTCAATAAAAAGGAAAGTATTTAGAAAGGCAAAACACTAAATAAGACTGTAGCATTGTTCAAACATAAGCTGCGACTGACAGATTCCTTAACTTGTAAAGAACAAAGGCCACCGTGACGTCACACATCACACTTAACTCACGTGCGTTCACCAAATGGCAGTGAGGATGGTAACTAATCAAGTCAAGTGGGGCGCCATTACGTAAATCTTGATACTCACAATCTCTGCCCAGACCGGGTCCCAACTATGTAGCTGTAGGACACTAATGTCAGTGTACTTGTGTTCTTCGACATTTGGGGCACAGGCAGGTTGAGGATGACAACGAGTCAGATAGCAGAGCCACCAAGCCACCCATTGTAATGACTGGACCACTCATTTAATTTTTTTACACAATTTTCTTTGTTATTTGAAGAGACCAGATACTTATTTTGGAGTTGTTTTTTCGATGCAGATTGTGAATTTTTCATTAGTTTTTCAATCAGAAGCTCGCCATAGTTTTGGTTTCTTCACTTTTGTCATCGTATTTGCAGTTATTGCTGCTATTCTGCCTAATTACAATCGTCACCATTTTGTTCACCTGTTGTTAGAGTGGCTCACACTTTTCCAGGGGTGTACCGTCAGATGTCCTGACCTTTGACTAATTACTCAACAGGTTTAAAGCTTGCTCAGAAGGTTCACTTTTTAATCCAAGTTGGCGGATTTCAAAACCCTTTTTGTCAATTGTATGTTTGTTTAAAGAACCTTTTTCAAAGGTGTTCTCTGTTTTCGACTCATGCTAGCATTATTGACTGTATTTTTATCTTACATACTGTATTTATTGGCTCTGGTAACAGTGTGATTGTCATCCTAGTTTTTCTTACTCTTTTTCGCTTTAGACTACGTCTTTTCTCCAGGTTACTTTTCAAAGAGCTCTTGCTAGTTTTATTAGCAGAACACACTGCAGGACAAATATTGACCCACTCTGGGGGAGTCGGGCACAAACTTGGGTAACCACCCAAGAATCAGAGTGCTTCACGGTGGGATCAGGGCAAACTGTGAACACCACGATTGTTCAGGTGCATCATGGGAGAGTGGCAAAGCTGAATATGGAAAAACGCTGACAGCAGCTGCAGTGGGAAGAGCTGGACCAGCATCCAAAGCTTCATCCACACTACTACTTTTTCATCTAAAAATGGTGTTTTTAAATGACAACGATCTGCGTTCACATTAGAGATTTGATGTAATTTATAAAAGTATCTTTGTCCACATTAAAACACCTGAAAACGCATAAGTTGCAGACGTTCACCTTCACTGAGCAAAATATAGTGGAACCTCGGGTCACGAACGTCTCTGAACACGTACAAATCAGGTTACTACCAAAAAGTTTGCAAGACTTTTGCATCTGTTCACGATGTGAGACTTGCGCGGACACCACATCTTTATAAAATGCACACGTTTATTATGCACAAATACACAGTCCCACACAGCACACAGTGCTCCCAGCACCAATCACCCCTCTTCTGGCTTCTATCACAGTCCGTGGCCGCCCTTCCTCTCCTCCCGGGAGGTTCGTCCTGCTCCCGCTCCCGACTCTAGCTCACACGTTGTAGGAAGGTGGCCCCTTTTATTCCCGCCCGGATGTGCTCCAAATGTCCGATGACGACCTTTTGGCAGCACTTCCTGATGTGGCGGAAGTGCTGCCCTTTGCACCGGAAGCACTCCGGGCGTCCCTGGAAGGGTCTTCCTCCATCTTTCCAGGTGTGGCGGATGTAAATGTCTCCCGGGTTCCACGATGCTTAAGGTGCCCCCTGGTGGTGGCCACAGGTCCCAATGGGTTAGAACCTCCTTGCTCCTTTCCCAGGGCGGTTGTCCCCTCACCCTCATGACCTGGAAGACATAGATGTCACCTTCCGGTCCTTCCAGGTATCCCAGCTGGGTAATAACCCCAGGCTTCTGTGACAACGACCACACACTCAGGTGACGAACAAGCCAGTTTCCCTTCTGGTTCATACGCGCTGGTGATTTACGCACATGGTTATTCTCTCGCTGTACCTAGACATTACATTGTTCTTGGTCAGACGTGCATCGCGCAGAGGGACTTTACCTCAAAACTGTAATCTCCTCTCCACCCAGGTCCTCCTCACTTCCTTCATGCCAGAACTCGACTCATGCAAGTGTTAGTTTTCTTGGTTGTTTATGGTTAGTTTTTATATAAAGTACGGATTTTTCAAATGTTCATTTTTTTCCCTGTGCTTAAAACTCTTTTCTCAGTGTTATTCAATGTTTTTACATCTGGTTTACTATTACACTGTGCATTGTATGGTATAATTAATTACTTTTGTGCTTAAAAATCTTTAAAAAATATATATATTTACATACAGCTCTTACGGTCCGGAACGGATTAATTGTATTTACATACAATCCTATGGGGGAAATTACTTCGGGTCACAACCAAATCGGACTGCGACCAAAGTTTTGGAACAAATTATGGTCGTGACCCGAGGTTCCACTGTACTTGAAAAAATTCAGAGCCCATTGAAAATCAGAATCCCTGGTGCTTCACGTGCATTCAAAACTATCAGCATGCGCTGGAGTCTGATGGAGCGTTCACAGCATAGAAAAAGAAAGAAATTCTTAAGGAAGTTGTGATATCAGAAATAGCGGTTCACACACATATAATGCTTAACTACTTTTTTTTATTAACATCCACACCAACAACAAATACTTCCGTTTTCCTCCTAAAGCCCCGCCATCCGCTCCTGCGCATACATCACAGAAGCCCCAGCGACTTGCCCCCATGTCACGTCAATGTGCTGCTCACAGTTGAAAGTAACAGTTGTAGAAAAGGCACTATGTAGGCACCTGACCTGGCACAGAAGGACACAGAGGCATGTATAAACACACAAGGACTTTTACTTTTCTTCACCCGTGGGCGCACGTCTTCCCCGTGACCCACAGGCAATACACAGTCCCAAAAGCACAATCCCAATCACAGCAACAACACACTCTTCTCTCCCACCACTCCTCCACAAGCTTCGTCTCCTTCCTCCTAACTCTGGCTCTCTGAGTGGTGGTGGCTGGCCCTTTTTGTAACCCACCCGGAAGCATTCCAGGTGCTCGACCACCTGGTTCTAATTGCACTTCCGGGTGGGGCTGAAGATTCGACCAGCCGGGCTGCAAACTCCATGCAGCTCCCCCTAGTGGCCAGCCGAGCCCCCAACCAGGCTGTGGAGGACTCCATCTCCCCTGGAGCCATGCGCTAGGCTGGGGGATCACCATCCGCCAGGGAGGCTGACACCAAGTGTCCCGGGGGAGGTATTGAGATGTCCCCCGGAACAGGTGCAGCAGGGGCGTCCCTGCTGGGCATGGGACCCGGCTGTCCTTCACACAGTCTTCAGAACCGCGTCTTGTCATTAAATAAAACACCACACATGTTAAAGCACCTCTTAATGTGAGGACGGATCATAAGCAGTCCACAGCGATCGGGGGGCATCTTCTACCAGACAACGTTTGTAAAATGAACTCAAAACAACTAAATAAGTGTGCACACATGTCTGTATCTTCACTTGCCTACACTGTGCTCTCGTGTCTCTGTCACCCGTCCACTTGTTATTAATTTTGCTGTCGAAACTCCCCACCTTACTGAATGGATCGTGTTGAAATAGCAAACACTGATAAGAGGCTGTCACCCGAGTTATATACAGTCTGATTTTCATGGGGCTCTGTATTTTTCACTACAATGGCAACGCTGTCTGCCAAGGGATTTATCGCAAAACTGTAGCAACCAGTACATTTTTTGCATTTTACACATGTATGCAACGTTCAAACTTTCCAAAATGCAATTTCGATGCATACATGTAATCAACACAACAAGTGCTATGGAAAGCAACTCTTCTATGCCTGCAGGGCTGTCTTTACAGCATTATAGGCCCCTTGGAAAAACAGTGCACTGCGGCCCCTACCCGCACCACCTCTCAGCAAGTCACAACATACATAGATTAGCATCTGCCCAGCATGCCCATGCGTTAAGACGGCCCTGTATGCCTGCTGTGTTGGATTGTGATTTTCATCCATGAAGAGTGACCAATCAGGGAATGCGATATTGTAATGACTAGTGTCCAATAAGGGAAGGGCAACGTAATAAGCACAGACAAATCAGAGTACGACTGAGGCAATCTTTCTTTTCATCCATCCACACTGAAACACCATGCCACCATTTTTTAAAAGTATTCAGTGTTTACTGAAGAAATAATTTTCAGCTGTTGAAAATGTTGGGGTGGTGTGGGCAAAATGTGAAAATGATAACAAATGTCTGCACTTTCAAATGAAAATGTTATAGTGTGGGTAGGGCCTAAGGAAATTCCCCCTTAAATCCAAGGCAGCTGGTCATGACACCATCTTATTCTCGGGTTACAGGATCAGGCAGTGCCGATAGCAACCAGAATGCACACCTGAGTCTGTCCTGTGCCAAGTACCCCCGAAGTACCAGCTTCCTTGTACAGTCACATCAGGCAGTAAAGGTTAACCTTTCATTTATTTCCTTGAATTACTCACATAATCGGCTAACTGCACATGGTAGTGCTGACGTACTTCTGGTGAAATCTCAGCCAGCTCAGTCACTTCGTTGTCCATATTGCAGTTGTGACTTTTGTTTAATGGTGAGAATGTCTGAGAAAACACGTTTCAGTCTCAGCATTGAGGTAGCGCTTGTTGTGTCCCTTTACGTTGTGCTTCCAGTACGTACAACAAGGTACTTAGTTTTCATACTTTTCCCTTGAGATCTAAATGGATCGTCACTATCCAGAGAGAGAGCTTCACAGTCAGTCCCCAAAATTGAGTTTGTGGACGGTTCGCAAGCCAGGGTCTGAGACGGGGTGGGGGCGACTGTTGAAGAAGGGAGAGGTTCCTGCATTGTTTCTCTGTTCTACTTTCTAAACCGGGGGTTTGGGTGAGGAGAAAGCAACTGAAGGAGGATGACACACCAGGTTAGGAGGTCTAGGATGACAAAATCCTCAAGGACCATGACAACACTTCAACTCCGCATCCAGCAGTTGTCGACCTAGCGCTTGATGAAAACAAGTCTCTCAGAGAGGGGATCCTGCAGCTAAGGAAACAAACTGAGACCCTTATAATCAAGCAGCGGTTTAGCATTCGCCATTTTCTGGCTCGGACAGAGACATTCGCTTTTTTACAAGGTAAGATGTCGAGCAGACTCATGTTACATGCATATTCACCTGACCCTGAATAACGTTTAAAGACTAATCATTAAAATACTGTTTTTTAAAGACATCTAATCTAATCACATATTTGTCCCATGTAAGTTCATAGTAGACACAAGTTTTTAATATGTGCGGATCTTACTTTCGTAGTTGTGGATGTATCTTAAAACATATACTGTAGTTTGAAGCCTTTCTACTTTTTAGCTCCTGACGTTTGGCACAATGTTTGAATAATGCGACTTATGTCGTTTACCGTAAGTCTGGGCACGTCTTGAAGCGATTGGGTGAAAAATGCCGTAGCTAGTCTGTTTTGATATCCGTGCTGGAAGTGAAGAAGTTGGCGTGACATGGATTGACGAAGAGAGTTTTTTCAGACAGCACTTCCTGAACAGGCTTTGGTACCTCATAGGACACCTAAACACCACAACACATGAACAGATCTCCAGCCGACCTCCATCACGGCGAGTCATGCTCATTTGTGCATTTCAGGATTTCCCAGCCAGCTCGCTGCACGTCTCTTATCTTGTCGGCCATCCACAGGGTGATTTGCCAGAATGGAATCTGAAAGAACACGTGTCTCAGGCTGAGTCAGGAGGCAGACACGAGTATCGTGCTGTGTGGTTACATAATCAGGGTGTGCAGCCATTGAGACGAGTTTTTGGTAAGGTGATCCATCACAGTGTGAGCTGGCATGGGAAGAAACACTTTTGCTGGTGTACAGCGGGGCCCTCATGTCTATTGGGGGGTTTAGATTCTTTTCATTTGAATACAATGGCGCTCTGAAGAGGTCTGCTGATAGTGGAGGCCGACTCAGTGACTCCTCAAGTCTCAGAGGGGACTTTCATAAGTGGAGTCACACAACCTGACAGACAAGAAATCACAAAAATATGAAACTTAACACAGCAGACCCCCTGTACTCAACCACCCACCCTAGCACCTGGACAACATGTCTGCTCACTGGGGTGGTCTCCCAATGACAACTGCCCTTCTTCCTCTCTTAGCCCACCAACCATATTAAGTTTAAAGAAATTAGGAAGGAAGTTTGCAAGCAAGGTAGAGAGAAATCTGCACTGACAGGCATCATGCTTTATACCTGTGTGGAAAGAAGGTCACCAGCAGGAGGCAGTGATGTGAATGTAGTACACAGAACCCAATGGACAGCCATGGAAAATGGTCCAAAGATGGAAGAAATGCCCGTTTGGAAAGAACGTAGAGACCACAGCTGCATATTATGGAGGACATGCCACCAGTGTAGTTTTGAGCACAGAGTCTTGGGTTTGAATCTGACTCATTTACTATCTGGGTGGACGCTTTATATTAAACCCCAGAGATGAAGGTTCAGTCCTCTGCTGTGACCTTGAGTGGGCCACCTAAACAAGGCACATACACGATGGTAAAATCTGCTGATGGCAGATGTCCATAGGGTCCTTATAAATCACCAAACATCCTATAAGAAAACAAAGGGGAGCTGGAGTTCAGGAACTCTGGGACCACCACAGGGAGCTCTGAGGACTGTCAAGAGACCTTAATGGCTGCTCTCCACCCATGGGGACCGGCAAAAATGGGTTTTATAAAGTGGCACCTTGAGCAGGGTAAGAGGACAGTCACACCTCAGTTCTAGTAGACACAGGGATGGTCAGATCTAGGTAGACAGCGGGCTTTAGTGTTTCATTGCTTATTTTGCTACTTTACAGTTCCTCTATACCCCCTCCCCCTTTTTAGCTACTAAATGCCTGCTTTAACCCTTTGGCATCATTCTGGTTTTAAGGGCTCTACGATAGCTCCACCTATTTGTTCACAACATTTACATAACCCAAATTTCCATATCACCATAAATAGGTGCGTTCATCTGCTTGGGTGTCCTTCTAAATGGAATTTCATTCACTGCAGTTGCTCAAGTTGACTGAAAGTGACAAACCTCGTGGATGTAAGTGCTGGTGTGTGTCCAAGATGGGGCCTTCCCTTGTCCCTGTCAAAGACCCTTGAAGACTGGATGGCTGATTACTTTGAGGGGTGGGAAGTGAAGGGGGAGGGCTAGCAGAGTTTATAGCACACAGTCCATTAGGCAGGACTGGAGGAGAAGGAGGAGATGGGAGCTGAAGAGAAACTGCCTGAGAGGATGAGCCACTGATGATGTCAGTAGGGACTCCTGCTGAAGATGCTGAGGCCTACATGTTGGTGTGCCTGAAAGTCAAAAGAGAAAATCATCTTGCATCATCTCTCCGATGCAGCGGGGCCTCCCCGTCACCACAGTCCCACATGCATATTCAGATCATTTGAACGGGCGAATTCACACGTCTGTTTCACAAATACGTTTGCTCATTTCTTTCAGCAGACTGCTTGTCCCACGTGAATGTCATGTAATTCCCCAAAGATCACAATAAAGATAATCTCCAGGGCTGCAAATTGGCAACGTGATTGTGATTGCTATAATGTGCATGCTATGAGGCGCTATATGAACAAACTTGTATGTGTGCGTTTGCGTTTTTGCCCTGTCCAGGGATTGTACCTGCCTTGCTCCCGATGCTTGATGGGATGTGCTCATACTCTGATGCCCTAAGCCCTTGTCCTGAGTAAGAAGATGGATGGATGGATAATTTAGAAGAACACATCAGCATTAGTGAAGCCAGAATATGGAACTCTATCTGGGAAGACTTTATTCATTGCATTGCTGATAACTCATGTCAATTGATATAAAATGTGACACCTTCCAGTATCCAATGTCACCATTTTATACCCTTGACTTTTTACGTCATTTATGGTCAAAGCAGAGCTCTCTGTAGGGTCAACTTCTGCCTTGCAGTTCAAATACAGCAAATTCATTTGCCATTACATCCTTGCTGAGCAAAATATTGCAAAGTGCCTTACAATAATAAAAAAAAACAAACAAAAACTGATGGCAGAATTTTGTTAATGTTTAATGGGGTTAATGCTGCCCACAGATCTGGTGTTCTAGATTCAAATATGCTACCATCACCTTGGCTATGTCATGTTTCTTTCTTACACCCTCAAAGACGTTCCAGTTGAGTTAATCGATGGTTACAGGGCAGCCCAGTGAGTGCGCACCCCATCCCAGATTGACTGCTGCCTTGTGCCCGATGCTGCCAGGATAGGCTCCAGCTCTGCTGCCCAACATTAAGCTGGTCTGAGAATGTTATCTTATGCCATGTTCTTTTTGTGCATTATAAGCACTATATGACATAGAGATTGACTGGCCGAGTTATTCTTGAGGCATTGGGTTTCCTTTTTATTTTTACTTTGCACTTTCCCTAATCTACGGGTGTCTTCCAGATTGTGTCTTTCCTTTAGTATTTTTAGTACAGAGATTTGTTTGGACACTAGGGGTCTTAAGTTGACAGAGATGGAAGTATTTTCATACCTGGTGGCATGGATCGTGGACTATCTTAAAGACAGACCTCAGTATGTGCGTCTTGGGAACTGCAGGTCTGACATTGTGGTCAGCAACACAGGAGCGCCACAGGGGACTGTACTTTCTCCGGTCCTGTTCAGCCTATATACATCGGACTTCCAATACAACTCGGAGTCCTGCCTCGTGCAAAAGTTCTCTGACGACACTGCTATCGTGGGCTGTATCAGGAATGGGCTGGAGGAGGAGTATAGGGACCTAATCAATGACTTCATTAAATGGTGCGACTCAAACCACCTACACCTGAACACCAGCAAAACCAAGGAACTGGTGGTGGATTTTAGGAGGACCAGACCCCTCATGAACCCCGTGATCATCAGAGGTGACTGTGTGCAGAGAGTGCAGACCTATAAATACCTAGGAGAGCAGCTGGATGATAAATTAGACTGGACTGCCAATACTGATGCTCTGTGTAAGAAAGGACAGAGCCGACTATACTTCCTTAGAAGGCTGGCATCCTTCAACATCTGCAATAAGATGTTGCAGATGTTCTATCAGACGGTTGTGGCGAGCGCCCTCTTCTATGCAGTGGTGTGCTGGGGAGGCAGCATAAAGAAGAAAGACACCTCACGCCTGGACAAACTGGTGAGGAAGGCAGGCTCTATTGTAGGCACGGAGCTGGACAGTTTGACATCTGTGGCAGAGCGACGGGCGCTGAGCAGGCTCCTATCAATTATGGAGAATCCACTGCATCCACTAAACAGTATCATCTGACAGACAGAGGAGCAGCTTCAGCGACAGACTGCTGTCACCGTCCTGCTCCACTGACAGACTGAGAAGATTGTTCCTCCCCCAATCCATGCGACTCTTCAATTCCACCCGGGGGGGTAAACGTTAACATTATACAAAGTTAGTCTTTGTTTTCGTGCATTGTTATCAATCTTTAATTTAATATTGTTTTTTGTATCAGTATGCTGCTGCTGGAGTAGGTGAATTTCCCCTTGGGATGAATAAAGTATCTATCTATCTATCTATCTATCTATCTATCTATCTATCTATCTATCTATCTATCTATCTATCTATCTATCTATCTATCTATCGGCTGAGTGAGATGCCCCCTGCTGGAGAGTCGGACTCGAGATAACATGTAATGATCTACTTTGCAGTGTTAAGCCCAAATAACTCTCTGCTGCCATCTGCTGGACAAAACAACAACACCATGCACCCTGAATATTTCTATGTGTTCTGCCAGGCTATGACAACTCATTAATATTCATGGGTGAGGCGGAGCCTTCAACTAAAACACAATGGCATGTATGTAAATGAGAAGCTGTAAAGTCAGTTTTGGAGCAAACTGAAACTGAACCGTTAGTCGACTCAAGCGATAGTGATGACACTGTGAACTGGTCATCAGAAGTTGACGCAGATAGTGAAAGCGACGCATACGACACTGATCGACTGAATTGCCATAACAAACCTGGTGACTTCAGTCACGTAGTGCTGCAGTGAGATACAGCTGTCTTTGTGGCAAAAAAGCGATCAAGTGGAAGGACAAGAACGACGTTAGCCCCCTAGGCGCTGTTCACAATGTGACAACTGTCAATGTTTGTGCCACTAAGCCTCGCCCAGTCATAGCCTACAATAACACAAGGGGCACATTGATCAGGTGAATCAGGCACTGCAAGCAACTGAAAAAACATAAGAGCAGTGAACAGGGAAACCCACGTCTGCCGTCCCGATGGTGACGTCGGGCTGTGCATTGGTGACAGTTTCAAAACATGTCACATGAAGGACGTGTTCTAAATCTGCATCACTACAGCAGTGGACACTCGACGTACCTTCCCTGCTGTAGTTATGATGATGTTTTTGTATTTACATGTTTCTGTTACACGTAATAACATTTTTTTCTTGTTGAACAAATTCAAGGTTTTAAATTCATGTTTCAGGGGGTAAACATAACGATAAGGAGGTTACCTCGCAGTGCTGGAGTGCCTTTGCGGGTGAGACCCTCTGGTGACAGACACAGGGACACTACGAGTAATCATCTTGATGTCAAACTTTCCTGACGGTTTTGCAGGTCTTCCAGTGGTCTCGGGCCCACCTTCTGCAGACTTCAACATGTCAGATAAAAGCCCTAATAGAAGCCTCTGTTTGTGACATCTGAGCGTCACTTCATGATAAAAGATGCTTGTCATGTCTCAGCCTTCCATTTCCTTTTATCTCACAGAAAGCAGCAGCCTCAGGGAGCACTGAGTGCACATCAGGAAACAAACACAGGTTGGGGTGACAGTCCAGTGCGGTGCACACAGCACACTCACCCAGGGCCAGGGGAAGAGTCCAGTTAGCTTGTGGGGTGTTGAAGAAAACTGGACACAATAGGGATTTGAACCCAGGACACAGGACATTGACGCTAGAGAGAAGGCTCAAACCTCATCTGGGAAGAAAGGTGCACAAGAAAATTTTAAAAAGATTAGACCTGGCGTAGCATGGACACGGCCAGCTCTCAGAGTTCAGACCCAGGTTGTGTGCAGCCTGTTTGTATTCTCCCTGTGCTAATGTGCCAACTCCGTTTGCCAGCTTGGACAGTACCAGCTCACAGTGTTCACTCTTTGGTTCAAGTCCCACCTCCTGTGCAGCACATGCATGTTCTCCTTCTGTGCATTTAGTAACTCCATTTGCCAGCTTTGGCACAGCCAGCTCTCAGTATTCAGTCCATTGGTTCAAGTCTCACCACCTGTGTGGCCTGTGCATGTTCCTCCTGTGTTCTTCTGATATCTCCAAATTGCCAGGCTGGGCACAGACAGCTCTCAGTATTCAGACCCTGCTTTAAGATCGAGTTGGCATGCCTCCTGTGTGGCGTGTGTTTATTCTCCCTGTTTCGATGTGCCCACTCCATTTTTCCACCGGCAGCCCAAAACCACTGCTGCTTTGCCCAGTGTGGTGATGGGCTGGGGTCTCCCCATGGCCCATTCCTGTCTTGTGTTGATTGCAGTTGTGATGATGGATGGATGGATGAGTGGATGAGGGACAAGTGTCACTAAAACCTCTGCCGATGAAAACATGGACTGATGGATCTTTGGCATCCCAAAAACAAAGAGGTCCAGACCAAAGGAGAAGGTGCAGACAGATCTAATTGAGACAGGGGTCCTTTCCTCGACAGAAGCTTGAGACACAAAACTGTGGTGACTAGGCCATCTTGGAGGGTCTGCTTCCCAGTAAGTGCGGCTTTATCCTTTAAATACTGGTGGGATTCAAGCTCGGCATATGGCTGGCAGCGCTAATAGTTGGGACCAAAAGCCCTCTATTTTTATATTTTAGGATCCATTTGTGCATGTCCAGGAGTGCAGTGCTTTAAAGCTTAAACATTTCAGTTTTATTTCAATTTCTCTTTTGTAATTGATCCCCTTCTGTTGGGTATTGCCATGATGGTCTCTCAAAGCTGGCAGCCACTTTGCAGACCAGGAAACGGGCAGAGTGCCACTCAAATCACAAGACTTAAACTGCTTAACCCATTTTCAGGGCCATGAACAGCTGGCATCAGCTCTATAGGACTACCCCAACCTCAAGGGCATCAACCGTCCATTGCAGGGCCCACTCACCCATGTCAGGCCAAATTAGAGTTGCAACTTTGAGTTGTGTGAGGTGCGGAGATGAGGTCAGGTCCATCCAGAGTGTTTCAATGTGAGACTTGAACCCAGGACTCTACAGCTGGGAGGATGGAGAACTAACCACTGCACCACCATGCCACTCATCCCACTCTGTAGGTGAAAAGAGGCAGAAGAGCTGGAGTGTGAAAAAAACATGGAGTGTGTGCAAATTCAGCAAAGAATGTGTACATGTTAGAGCCCTCTGTCAGCCCCCATTGAATGTCTTTTGGAAGAAATGTGGAGAATGCAGAAGCTGCACACCAGTAGTGACCCGTTGAGACCTGAACCTAAGAGCCTGTGGTGTGGGGCAGCAGTAGAAGGCACCACATAACATCACATCAGCTAAAGAAGGCCCATCACGACTTTCACAAGGCTCTGGCGCTTTAGAATGGTCGGTGGGTAATGGCAGTCTAATTGTGGCTATTGCTGCCCCCTAGTGGCCCGGCAGAGGCAAAACCACTTTTCTCTTTTGTCAAAGTTCTTTGAGACATTGTAACATGCCGGCTCTGTAACACCATCCATCCATCCATCTATTATCCAACCCGCTGAATCCGAACACAGGGTCACGGGGGTCTGCTGGAGCCAATCCCAGCCAACACGGGGCACAAGGCAGGAACCAATCCCGGGCAGGGTGCCAACCCACCGCAGGACACACACAAACCTACCCACACACCAAGCACACACTAGGGCCAATTTAGAACCGCCAATCCACCTAACCAGCATGTCTTTGGACTGTGGGAGGAAACCGGAGCGCCCGGAGGAAACCCATGCAGACACGGGGAGAACATGCAAACTCCACGCAGGGAGGACCCGGGAAGCGAACCCAGGTCCCCAGGTCTCCTAACTGCTAGGCAGCAGTGCTACCCACTGCACCACCATGCCGTCCTCTGTAAGACCATCTAAATGTTAGTACGTTATATAAAGTAAACTCTAAAACTAAACTTCATAATTGTAAAGTAAACTCTATAATGGATAAATGAGGAGCTGAAAAAATGCTGGAGAGGCAAAAAAACAAACATCTGAGTAGAAGGAATATAAGAATAACAACTCTAGTGAGAAGTGGAGAGCGTATGAGACCATCCAGCCATTTTCTACATCCTGAGCAGGGTCACTGTTAAGCTGGAGCCCACCCAGAAGTCATAAAGTGCAAAGGCTGGAAGAATTCCTGGATGGGGCACCAGTCGATCACAGGGTGAATACACACACACACACACGCACACACACACGCACACACACAGAGTTAGATATTAGAAAAGTAAAAATGCAGTTAGAGAGAAACATTGAGGGTAAGCGAAAGATGACCCAAAGGGATTCTTTCAGCATTTCAGTAGGAACGGAATGGTCAAGGAGGAGGTGAAGTGTATAAAAACACTGAGGGTCTAAGTCATCTAGTGTGATGGACTGGTGTCCCAGTGGGGATGGAGTAAAGTCCCTTACCAAACCTGGGAAGCTAATAATGGAGAGACCAGGGGAGATAATCCGTTATGACAACATTCTACCCCAACATGCTAGTGGCCTCGGCACGCATACGGGCACCCACAAGGTATACTGGGAAATGTAGATCCATGAGTGGCGACAGGGGGGATTCATAATGAATATTATCTGGAGCTTCTGCTTGACCCAGAAGTGTTTACCACAGGTGATGTCCTGGCACTGGAAGTATTCCCAGGACCTGTATAAAAGGAGCTGCTCTGCCTCATCCAGCTAAGTTGAAGGTGAGTGGATGAGGACAAAGCTCACCTTGGAGGAGTGAAGGATGGAAAAGAGAGAATACTTGTACTTGTGTTATTCTGAAAGAAGCCTTCATAAAAGGTATTTGGTTTTAATAAGCCATTTATCTGAACCCAGGACTTGTGGTTGTGTCTGGGGTATGGGGTGCTACGACGCCCTCTACAGGTCACAATGGGCAATAAAATAGAATTCTCTAAATCTGCATACTCAAGTACTGTACAGTCATGTCGTACTTTTTTGGCGGCCTATGGTTCTGACCGGTGTGTCGCTAGTCAATGTCATTATTAAGCGTGTTGACATATATTAAGGGGGCGGGGGGGGGTTGCCTCTGTGTCTGATCTCATTGGATACAACGAAGTGGATACAGCGCATAATGAAAATCAAGTCGCACGCCAGCAGCACGCAGGGATGTGCCTTTGTGTCATTTTTGCTGATGACAAGTCAAGTATACATCTGACCTGAAGTAACCCAACATTAGCATAAAACATACATCACATAAATGAATAATAATTATTGAAGTACGGTAATTAAAATACGAGGGACGTTCAAAAAGTTTCCACACTTTTTTAACTTTATTTATTAAGAATTTCAAAAACAAATTACATCACTTTTCTACGTAGTCACCTTCGTTTGAGATGCAATTTTCCCAGCATCGTACCAACTTTTTCATGCCCAATTACTACTCCTCCAGAACTTCATCGTTTCCAACGAAAATATAAAAGTGCGGTAACTTTTTGAACATCCTTTGTGCATTAATAACAATATTACTACTATGATATGACTGCTTATGACGCCGTTTCAATTCGATTTAATTTATTGCACCTCTATGGAAACTCCATCATTCAGGAGTGATGTTGTTAGTCGGGATGCTGTTAACCAAGTCACGACTGCATTCTAAACTTGTATTTTATTGAAGTTTTCACATGCGAAGAAGTCAATAACCTCCAGTAGTAAAAGGGACTACCAAGGAGATACTGAAGGGTTTGGAAATTGTAGAGGGAGAAGTGCTGCTCAGATTAAACAGGCTGAAATCATACAAGTCACCAGTACCAGATAATACTTAACCTTTAGTGCTTAAAGAGGTTAATCCTTGAGGCCTATTTAAAAAAATAAATCTGCACACTTGGGAAATGTCAAGTTGGAAGTTGGAAAATGTAATCCCAATATATAAAAATTGTGATTGGGCAAATCCAAGTAGCTATAGGCCAGTAAGCTTAACATGCATCAGAGATAAATTAATAGAAAGAAGGAAAACAACTGAAAATCGGCAAAACCAAGGAGCTGGTGGTGGATTTTAGGAGGCCCAGGCCCCTCATGGACCCCGTGATCATCAGAGGTGACTGTGTGCAGAGGGTGCAGACCTATAAATATCTGGGAGTGCAGCTGGATGATAAATTGGACTGGACTGCCAATACTGATGCGCTGTGCAAGAAAGGACAGAGCCAGTTATACTTCCTTAGAAGGCTGGAGTCCTTCAACATCTGCAATAAGAAGCTGCAGATGTTCTACCAGACGGTTGTGGCGAACGCCCTCTTCTACGCGGTGGTGTGCTGGGGAGGCAGCATAAAGAAGAGGGACGCCTCACACCTGGACAAACTGGTGAGGAAGGCAGGCTCTATTGTTGGCATGGAGCTGGACAGTCTGACATCCGTGGCAGAGCGACGGGCGCTGAGCAGGCTCTTGTCAATCATGGAGAATCCACTGCATCCACTAAACAGTGTGATCTCCAGACAGAGGAGCAGCTTCAGCGACAGACTGCTGTCACCATCCTGCTCCACTGACAGACTGAGGAGATCGTTCCTCCCCCAAACTATGCGACTCTTCAATTCCACCCGGGGGGTAAACGTTAACATTATACAAAGATATTGTCTGTTATACCTGCCTCGCACTTTTTAACTTGCACTGTGTTTTTATCACTCTTTAATTAATATTGTTTATATCAGTATGCTGCTGCTGGAGTATGTGAATTTCCCCTTGGGGATTAATAAAGTATCTATCTATCTGAAAAGGCTGAGCATCAGATGTCTAGAGTTAGTGAAGAGTTAACATGGGTTCAAATGGAGGAAGTTGTGTTTCACTTGTTTTACTGGAATTCTGTGAAGAGGCAGCAAAAGCTCAGATCAGATCAGAGAGGCTCGTATGATACTGTATCATTTATTTAGATGTTTAAAAGATACCACATGAAAAGCTAATGATCAAACTCAAACAAGTGGGAATTTAAGGGCAGTGTGTAGGTGGGTACAGAATTGTTTCGGACACAGGAAGCAGTGGGCTATGGTGTGAGGGACCCTGTCAGAATTGGGGTCCATCAGGGGTCAGTGCCAGGGTTGCTGCTCTTTTTAATATGCATAAAGGATTTTTTTATGTCGTATTTTTGTCAACTGTTCTGAGGACAAGTAAGAATTTCATTGTACTGAAAACACACTCAAATCAACTTGACTGACAATCTGAATAAGAATATTAACAATAAACTGGTGAAGTTTGCAGATGATACCAAACTAGGTGGAAGGACAGTTAATGCAGAATCAGCTGAGTCCTTCCAGAGTGACCTGCACAGCGTACAGGCTTGGGCAGTGGCAGATGAAACTGAATGGAAGTAAATGTAAAGTAGTAAATGTTGGGACTACAAATATCAGATCTCAATATACAATGAAATGTCTGAAGCTTGGAAGTACACCTCATGAGAAAGACGTTTAGAGTTGTAGTGGGCTCACCACTCTCTAAGATAAGGTGACCAGCATTTTTTGGGCCAATCCGGGGACATCTAGTGGAGCGTAGACTACATACGTCTCGAGAAGAATTCATGCCTGGTTGTGAAAATGTAGTTTCATTACGACGTGCTAGCGTACACGAACAAGCAAAACTTAACGCAAGATCTTGCAAGAACTGGAAATGTGGACAAATCTTAAACCTGGGACAAAACGGGGACATGTTTCTGAGTGGGGACAGTTGTCCGAAAAAGGGGACTGTCCCCGGAAAACGGGGACGGATGGTCACCTTATCTAAGCCCAAGCAGAGTGAAGAAGTCATTAAGAAAGTAACAGGATGTTAGGTTGTATTGTAGGAGGTCTATGAAGGCTGAATGAACATTCTCTTTTTTCTTCTTTCCGGTCATCACCTCGATATTGCACAAGAACTTAAGGTGTTTGTAAAAGCTATGCAGGCACTAGAGGGGACGGCTAAGCTTGAAGGACCCCACTGGGTAGGACTTTCTGTCTGCCCTGAGTTAGCAATAAGGTAGCCATGACAATGAAGGAAGTAATACTTCATTGTGTTTTTGATAATGTGTAGTGTTTAGTATAAAGTTTGGTCTAATGGCCAAAAAGCAGTTGGATTTTTTTTTTCTTAAATGGCTGCTACTAACAGAAGATCTGGAGACACAGGAACAAGAAGGCAGCCATTAGGGCTAATGAAGAAACCAAAGACAAATTGTATCCAGGAAGTAATTTAAGGAAAGAAAAGTCGAGATCACCATTACAAATAGCTCTTAACTGCTGAATGACCAAGCTTGAGGGAGTCTGCCATGTGAACAGCCCAGTTCTCTACGACACGACTGAGAAATACTGTATGACGTGATCTTAAGGAAGTTACATTCATCTGAATAGCACAGTCAAGAGCCATTAATTTTCACCAATAAGCATACAGATAAATGGTATAATCTTTTAATGAACATCTCTCTATCATATAAAAAAATCTCGAGACGAGACGAGACTTTTTTGAAGAGATTTTTTCAAGTCCCGCCTTCCTCTCAACCATTTTCAGCCATCCCCACGGTCCTCTCACTTCTCATTGGTGTGAATGCTCTTGACAGACACAGTTCCTGCTCTCTCAGCTCTTATGAATTTGAACGTTTTCCTCACTTTAAGTTCCCAATTAAAGAAGACGTATTATGTCCAAACCTTATTGAAGAATTTCATCACGAAGAGTTATCAATAGAAGAAATGAGTACACAGGCAATCCTAGCACCAAGAAACGAATTAACGCCAAAAATGTCGATCGGTTACATGGCAAATTGGCTAAATGCGTATCAATAGATTATGCCGAAACAGTTGGTGGTGGTCGCACGGAAGATGAAAAGATCAACTTACAATATCATGAAGAATAACTACAACCGTTAACAACGTTCGGTCTTCCACCGGCCAAATTGCTGTTGAAAGAAGGATGAATCCAAGAAAGGTAATGTAGTACATCTTCTGTGAATAACATTAGACAACAAAGGAGATCTGGATATGCCATTCGTATTAAAATGTTAACTGTTTCTCGTTAGAATAGCTTTTGCAAAGACAATTAACAAATCTCAGGGACAAACATTCAAAAAAGGCATTTTATTTAACAGAGAGAAAGAAAAGAAATTCACTCACGGGCACTTATACGTTGTGTTGTCACGATGAAAGTCCAAACACAGAATCAAAATTCAGTGTGATATTGATGAAAATTTAAATAAAACAATTGTTTTTACTGAAGTTGTACAGTACATGTGTAAGTTTTAAAAGTATTTGCGTGTTAATTTCAAGGCCAAGCAGAATGAAATCGTATTACGCAACATGAAACATAATTTACTTTCAAATTATTACGTTTTACTATATTTTAATATGGTTAATTACTCGCTGTAATGTAAAACAGGTCTATTATGTATATGTAACAATTCCCATGAAAATAAAAATCTGTTTAAATTGTACATCCGCATCCACATACGCGAGCGACAGAACCGTAAAGAGGCTAACGTGTAGTGCAGGCCCGGGAGTTGGCGAGTGAAGTGAGCAGGGGCAGAGCCCTCTAGTATCTCATGATATCTAAAGGTCCCAACATAGTTAAACAGATTAAAAGCCTTTGGCCCACATTCTTAAGAGAAACTTCTTATTTCTAAATTCTTATTGATAATTAATGATCTTGTCACTGTTTAGGTAATGCACTGGCTACAAACGGTACACAAACTCGTAGGTAAACAGGCAGGCACACTTTATAAATTCATACTAAAAAGAAGATGGAGGAAGGATTCTGGGGCTTCCTAGAAATTTGATTCTGTTCATCTGGACAAAGTTTTTAAGTGGGAGAAATATTTTGAGACTTATCCAAGTCTCTTCCTCAGTCTCAATTGACTGCAGGTTGCCCCAACCTTATAAACAGTACCTTTGCTTAATCACAGAGACTAGCACCATTGACAAAGGGCCAGTTGATCAGTGATATGCAAATTGTCCACTGATTAGTAGACGTGTGAACCATTCATAGAGGGTTGAGGAATGGCTGCAATCACAGCATTGTAAGATGGCGACAGATGTACCCTTAGGCCCCCTCCTCTGTTCAGAGATGGTCGTTCCTTTTTCACGTAAATGGCCTCCTTGATTCCTCTCTCAAACCAGCGCTCCTCCCTCTCCAGGATGTGCACCTCTTCATCTTTAAAGGAGTGACCACTATCCTGTAGATGTAAATAGACTGCGGAGTCCTGGCCTGACGAGGAAGCTCTTCTGTGTCTTCTTCTTTTGCAGCCATTCCTCAACCCTTTATGAATGGTTCACACGTCTACTAATCAGTGGACAATTTGCATATCACTGATCAACTGGCCCTTTGTCAATGGTGCTAGTCTCTGTGATTAAGCAAAGGAACTGTTTATAAGGTTGGGGAAACCTGCAGTCAATTGAGACTGAGGAAGAGACTTGGATAAGTCTCGAAATATTTCTCCCACTTAAAAACTTTGTCCAGATGAACAGAATCAAATTTCTAGGATTTCCTTACCTGGATTATTGAGCATACATCGAGATTCTGGGGCTTCTTAAGGCTCGATTGTTCTTGGTGGGTCAAACTTGTTTTCTTTTCTTTGGAGTAGCGCTAAGACAGCTTTGTTAATCTGCTGCCCGTTGTCTGATATCAAGTTAACCGCACCTAAAACAATGGCGATAGACATCATCAGACAGCATTAAATTGTTCCTTTTTTCCTTCTTCTTTGAATATTTGTATTCATGTTTAATCTGTGCATTTTGTGTACAGCAGAAAAGCTGGGTAGCTTGTTCAGGAGGGTGGGAATCCATCTGGAAAAGCAGTTACTAATAGTGCTATAAATGGACTGCATGAGTGTGCTTGTTTGTGTCAGTGTCATGGATGGTTTGAATACATTTTCTGTTCTAATCGACTCCTCTGTGTTTTAGGACTGCCATAAGCAGGGAGAGAGGTCGATGACTGATTGAGTTTGATACTGTTGAACCTTCCGAACATCATCCATCTTCCTAATTGCTGGTGTGTAGCCGTCAAACCTTTTAAAGTCTGATTGTTACAGAATATAGTGTGAAGTGCAAGTCCCAGGAGGTTATGCATAAGCATTATAACGCACTAGTGAGGACTCACCTGGAGTACCATGTGAAGTTTTGGCCTCCATATTACAGAAAAAGACATAGCAGTACAAGAGAAAGTCCAGAGAAGAGCAGCTATTCTGATTCCAGGGCTGAGAGGTATGAGCGATGGGGAGACATTGAAGGAAGTTGAACATTATCAGTTTAAGCAAAAGGAGATTAATGGGTGATGTGACTGAACTGTTTATAATTATGAAGGGAATTAGTACAGTAGATCACAGTGAACAGAACAAATCAAGTTTCGAATGCCATGATTGTCTTCATATAAATTATGGCTTGCCTGCAAATAGCATTGAAATGGCTCAGTAACGTGACATCAGAAATGAGATGGTAGTCTGTGAATTTACACACCAGAGGACTACGTCAGGACTGAGGCCTCCTCGTAATGGTGGGACCCAAAATAAAATTGTGAGCATGGGATGTTTTCACTAACTGGCAGTCAGAACTGAAGTTGCAGGACAAATGCGGGATGACAAAGTGTCTATGATGCTCAATAAAACTCTGCAAAAATTGCACTGCTTTAAAAACAAGTAAATTGTGAAAAGTCTGCCTGGCTTACATATCAAAAATCTAATAGATAGATAGATAGATAGATAGATAGATAGATAGATAGATAGATAGATAGATAGATAGATAGATAGATAGATAGATAGATAGATAGATAGATAGATAGATAGATAGATAGATAGATAGATAGATAGATACTTTATTAATCCCAATGGGAAATTAATGGGAATAAATAAATAATTAAATAATTAATTAATGGGAAATAATCCCATAGGAGTTATTGTTATGACATTTTTTTTTACAAATGCCAGATATTCATAGCATTTTGAGAAAATGGAGCTGGCAGATGTGCAAAGAACGATCAAAGTACAGTAAAAAAAAAAGATGGGGAAGTCAGATATTAGGAGCAGATGTTAGCTGCTTTGAGGTTCAAATGGAAAGGAACTGAACTGCTGTGTACATCCTCAGAGCGTTCTAACAACTCTATAGATAACATAAAAATGACAAATTACATCATATACACATTAGTCTCCAGGTTAGTTTAAGCACACCATAAAAAAGACATTCCTAAATGATTAACATAAATAAAAACCAACATTATTAACAATGGAGGAGAGGAACAGAAATACTCCACTTAGCAGCATCCCTGGGGAAAGTAAACTACTGGGGGTCCATGGTCAAATATAACGACAAAGTCACAGTTCTGGATATCTTGGCCAACTGGCAAAGCACCCAGTCCTGGGCATTCTACAGTAGAGTCCATGCTGGCCTGTCCAGTATGACGGCAGAAGATTTCCATCTGTTGATTCCAAGGCTCTTTTATCTCAGATGGCTTTCTCATGGGCAGGGGAATAGCTTGATGGTAGAGCAGTGGCACCAAGTGGCACATGATGATACTGAAAAGAGAAACAGAATAGAAGCAGTTTATAAATATTGTGATACTTATATTTATGTACAAATGACTAGCAAACAGAGTTGCAGTACGGCAGCTCTAGTCAAGGTATGCTAACTGAAGTTGTGAGTCTTCAGCCTGGATTTAAAAGCTGAGACTGAAGGGGGCATCTCTTATATTAGCAGGTAGACCATTCCATAGCTGTAACTAAAAGTTCAACCTCCCACTTTTGTTTTGTTAATCCTTGCATTCTTCAGCAGATTGGCATCTTGAGCCTTTAAAGCGCTCAGGTTTATGAGTACTTATACGTTCAGATAAGTAGTCAGGGCCTTAGCCTTTCAAAGATTTATATATAAGAAGGAGGATTTTCAAATGTGCCCTAAACAGCACTGGAAGCCAGTGTTGGGACTTTAGAACTGGAGATATGTACTTGTATTTTCTATTTTTTATAATGATTCTTGCAGCTTAATTTTGAATTAACTGAAATCTGTATAAAGAATGATTTGAACAACCAATCAACACTTCCTTACAGTAGTCAGTCTTACTAGAAATGAACACACAAATTAATTTTCCAGTATTTTTAAACTGCAAAAGCGGGTTTCAGGTAGTGTTGCAGTGTCTGCTTTGAGAGACATTCTGGTGTCAAAGTTAATGATTTACTGTAGTTGTGTGATAATCCAGTACAACTAATATCTATACTGTGGACACTAGAGGGCACTGTTGCTCCTCAAACCCAACACACAGACGTTAAAAGCGCCAGCAACTTATTTATATTTATTTTTGTAAATTCTTCACAAGGTTTTCCAGCATCATTGCCACAAGTTAATACACAATACAGCACACCGCTATTCTTTCTTTCTAACTCTCTCTTTCTTCCACCTCAGCTTCTCCCAGCAAGATTTGTCCACCATCCACCTGCCTCTAGCTCTTCAACTGGGTTTATGGTGATTCCTTTTATACTGGCCAACCTTGGGCTGAAATAAACATTCCAAGTCCTATATTACCCTGCAGGAATCCAAGGCACCGCTATAATCCCGGGGAGCTGCCATCTAGTGTCTCGGGGGAGGCAGTGCCCTAAAGAAGCTGCCTCCCACCCCATCCTTCCATATCTAGGGTGTCCCAGCTGGGTTGAGCTACTCGCCAACTCTTATAATACCAACCAAGTTCAAAAGTGACAGAATATTGTTATAATCACCATCACTTGCCAGTAAACAACACTTCCGTGTTTTCAGGGTTCAAATACAAGCAGGTACCATCCATCCATCCATTTGAAGAATTGTAGAGTATGCTGATGTCGCGTTCCAGGCTGGTGTCCTGCATTTGAGAGCTGCGTTGCTGTTCAGCAGCAGTTGAATAGACGTCTGTCTGGTTGTTTGACCAGCCGACGGTTTTCTAATAAAAGAGAAGGAGTGATTGGTGCCAGGGAGATTTCTGAGATGTTGCTGTGTCCTGGATCCTACAATAAACAGACAGGCAGAGCAAAAGCTCAGAAACAACAAGAAAATCGCTTTCTCCTCCTTCACCTCAGGGCCGACCAAGAAGAGAGGAGGAATTGTAATGGGACTGAATCTGAGTTCTCATCCTGCATTAAGAAATGAAAGGTACTTGAATGAAGGAGCACAAGTGGAAGGGCTGTCTAAGAAAAAGAATGTGACCAGGAGAGAGGTGGGAGCAGTTAGAAAATGGCCGCCCTGTTGATTAGCACTGCCCCTCTCCGTAAACAGCAATGCCTAGATGGCCAGAAACGGACACTCAATGTCCTTCAGTGGGCACTCCCTGATTCTCCTAAATAAGGTGCCTTTTGCTGAAAGCTTCTGGAAGTCATTTCCCTCATTTCTTTCATTCCCAACATTTTCCTTGGTCTTCTTCAAGAGAGTGAATATGGCACCAGACACTGCCTGAATGAATACATGTATTATCATACTGTTACCCTCAGAGTATCCTTACTTGCTTTCTTGTAGGGCTTATGTGTATTTCCCAGGGATAAGCAAACTCATCAGGTTGGTCTACTCTCATACTTTAAGATGAACACACAACTACATAGATACACACATCACACAGACCCTAACCACTTACAGTGCATCCAGAAAGTATTCACAGCACATCACTTTTTCCACATTTGTTATGTTACAGCCTTATTCCAAAATGGATTCAATTCATTTTTTTCCTCAGAATTCTACACACAACACCCCATAATGACAACGTGAAAAAAGTTTACTTGAGGCTTTTGCAAATTTATTAAAAATAAAAAAACTGAGAAATCCCATGTCCATAAGTATTCACAGCCTTTGCTCAATACTTTGTCGATGCACCTTTGGCAGCAATTACAGCTTCAAGTCTTTTTGAATATGATGCCACAAGCTTGGCACACCTATCCTTGGCCAGTTTCGCCCATTCCTCTTTGCAGCACCTCTCAAGCTCCATCAGGTTGGATGGGAAGCGTCGGTGCACAGCCATTTTAAGATCTCTCCAGAGATGTTCAATCGGATTCAAGTCTGGGCTCTGTCTGGGCCACTCAAGGACATTCACAGAGTTGTCCTGAAGCCACTCCTTTGATATCTTGGCTGTGTGCTTAGGGTTGTTGTCCTGCTGAAAGATGAACCGTCGCCCCAGTCTGAGGTCAAGAGCGCTCTGGAGCAGGTTTTCATCCAGGATGTCTCTGTACATTGCTGCAGTCATCTTTCCCTTTATCCTGACTAGTCTCCCAGTTCCTGCCGCTGAAAAACATCCCCACAGCATGATGCTGCCACCACCATGCTTCACTGTAAGGATGGTATTGGCCTGGTGATGAGCTGTGCCTGGTTTCCTCCAAACATGACGCCTGGCATTCACACCAAAGAGTTCAATCTTTGTCTCATCAGACCAGAGAATTTTCTTTCTCATGTTCTGAGAGTCCTTCAGATGCCTTTTGGCAAACTCCAGGTGGGCTGCCATGTGCCTTTTACTAAGGAGTGGCTTCCGTCTGGCCACTCTACCATACAGACCTGATTGGTGGATTGCTGCAGAGATGGTTGTCCTTCTGGAAGATTCTCCTCTCTCCACAGAGGACCTCTGGAGCTCTGACAGAGTGACCATCAGGTTCTTGGTCACCTCCTTGACTAAGGCCCTTCTCCCCCGATCGCTCAGTTTAGATGGCCGGCCAGCTCTAGGAAGAGTCCTGGTGGTTTCAAACTTCTTCCACTTACGGATGATGGAGGCCACTGTGCTCATTGGGACCTTCAAAGCACCAGAAATCTTTCTGTAACCTTCCCCAGATATGTGCCTCGAGACAATCCTGTCTCTGAGGTCTACAGACAATTCCATTGACTTCATGCTTGGTTTGTGCTCTGACATGAACTGTCAACTGTGGGACCTTATATAGACAGGTGTGTGCCTTTCCAAATCATGTCCAGTCAACTGAATTTACCACAGGTGGACTCCAATGAAGCTACAGAAACATCTCAAGGATGATCAGGGGAAACAGGATGCACCTGAGCTCAATTTCGAGCTTCATGGCAAAGGCTGTGAATACTTATGAATGACGTGGGCACAGCCTGTCATTCCCTAGCACTTTATGACTTATCATTGGCACAAACAAACGTACAATGTCTTAGATACCTGTCAATATCAGACCTAAATAATACTTTTGTCTCCAAGAATATATTTAAACATGCAAAGGCTCAGCATCCTTGGCTATAGGCCATTTATCAACCAATGATGTCTTACTTTTACGTTACTGTTCCTCAATCGGATGGAGATCCCCTCCTCAGCTTGATAAACCCCACAGATCAGAGAGTATGGCAACTTCTGACTCCTCCAGGTGCTCTTAATATTTACTTTATTACTTCAGTCACTCTAGATATAAAGACAAAGTATAGAAATTTAAAAGCAAAATGCTATTTATTAAAGAATAATAATACTAGTAGAAGACAATATATAAGAAAACATAGATAGAAAAGTCTGGAAATACAGTATACAGTCTTTAGAAAAAGCTTAGGATGAAGGTCAAGGATTAGAAGTTGTCCTGGAACAGCTTTTGATTTAGCAATCTGTGCTGTTCATAAAATGCTTTCGCTGACATTCAGATGAAATGGTCACACGTGTCTTGGTCTCCTCTTCTGATGTCGCCTTCGGAGGGAGGTGGCCGGCCTTTTAAAGCAGTGTCAGGACAGTAATCTCTTTCTTAACACCAGCAAAACATAAGAAATGATTATTGACACACAGAGGAAGAGAAGACAGCACCCACCACTATACATTGGAGAGACTGAGGTGGACAGAGTGGCCACCTGAGGATCTCACTTGGACCTACCAAGTCACAGACCTGTGTTTGTATTTTCCGAGAAGCCTGAGGAAGTTTGGCATGCCAAGCACTATCCTCAACGACTTCTACAGATGTACAATTGAGAGAATCCTCACCTACTCCATCACAGACTGGTTTGGGAACCGTACAGCACGTGACCACAAGGCTCCAGAGCGGGTGGTTAAATCGGCACAAAACTGGAACAGAATTCCCTACACCCATGTTCTCAGGAGGGCCCATAACATTATTAAGGACACAACCCTCCCACGCATGAACTGTGCATACTGCTGCTATCAGGGAGACGCTATAGGAAGACAGCAGCTAGAACATCAAGGCTAAAAGACAGTTTTCGCCCTTATGAAATCAGGCTTGCAAATAGAACCCATCCACTCAACATTGTGTAGTTGCAGACCGCAGTACCTATGAGATCAGTCATGTAATGAATGCCCCAACATCACAAAATGCCCTCAACATCAGCCACGTACCACCCATCGCATTAGACTTTGGTTAACATTAGGGCCCCATTACATTATGGTTAAGATTAGGGCTTATCTGACTCAAAGGGTGTTTTGAGACCGACGTTGTGGGCATTACCTGATCTCTGTCATAGGCATTACAGGCTGCAGTTAGACCTTTCTCACTCTCCTCAGCACTGCAGGCCACTGCGTGAATGGAAGATGGAAGGCCTTCTTGAGATCATATACCCTTCAGAGCTTACATTGAAGCATTTATTTATATGCACATACAATCATACTTCTGATTGTTTTTGCATTCCTTTTGCACCTGCGTGTCTTTAGTTTATCGTTGTATATTCTTGTTTATTGCTGGAGGACCTGCAGAATAAGATTTTCATTGTACTGAGTACATATGGCAATAAAGTTGAAGTATGGATTATTATCAAATGAGCTATCTCCATATGCTAGGTGTGGATTACAACAATGTATTTATCGTATAGCCCAAAAACACACATGAAATTCCTCAGTGGATTTTAACAGGCCCCGTTTTTTGATAGCCCCCCAGCCTCGACTCCACAATAAGACAAGAAAAAAAGCTCTAAAATAATAAAAAAGAACTTTGTAGGGAAAACAAAAACTCTCCAAGACCCCAATCCAGCACATTCTTACATTATCTGTGAAGAGTGCATCTGCTCGAATCACTTAAGGTCGCTGCCTGAAGGAATCGCCTTTACTTCAGGTAGAAAAATGTGTGTTTGCCGAACATAACTAATCACAGTATCAAGTAGTCATTCTTCAACTCTGGTTACAGCACGTCTGATGTTCACCCAGCTGAGGTGGGCTTGTGTCACTGCCCTTTCCAGATCACTACATTGGCTCCCTGTAGCAGCACATATTAAGTTCACATCCTTGATTCTTGTCTACAGAATAGTTGGGGGTCAGCCACTATATACATACATGGAGACCCTCGTGTCGTCCTGTGCTCCTTCTTGACCACTCAGGTCGGTTGTTGAATGGCATCTGGTAATGACACCTCAAATCTCAGTCCAGACTCTTTTCATGTGTAGATCCATCTTGCAATAATACTCAACTAATAAATGCCAATAATGGCCCACCACAGTGCACACTCGCCCCTTTACATCAAGTCGCTTCTAATCCAGCAGGCGTCTGTGCCTGCCAACTTATAAAACCGTGAAAGATGTCCATGGCAGATTGACGGTAACTCCCACACCGCTCGCCTAGTCAGCCCTGTATGCCTTCAATGAGAAAACACCAAGCTAGCTGTGTCCCCTTCAGCCCACCAACATCTTCTTTCACACGGATTCCCACCTTGAATGCACTGTTTCAGTGTCACTGCTGAAACGACAAACCTGAGCTTGCTGAGTTTCACAAGCATTTCTCTGTTATATGGGGATCATTTGTTTGTTTATTTTGGTTTTTAAGATATTGCCATTCTGCTTTCTCCTTAGTTAAGCTGTTATTTCCATTCATTGCCAGGGTGTCAGCTCTGCTTGGCATTGACTGTCCTCACAGGCATTAAATGAAAGGAGTTAAACTCTATAAGAAAAGCAATAGAGTGTTAAGAATTTAAAACAACAGCAAAAAACAAAAATTCCTATCTATAAACGTAACTCTCATACTACTGTGCTTTTCTGAATGTAGAATAAAAGATGAACAAAGTGCAGTTAATTAAACAATAAGATCATTTAAAGATCAAAGGACTGGCTTATAGTGCCCACAGGGCTGAGGACTGCACTTGAGCATGGCTGTCACTGACTGTCACCAAGCAGGCCCATCAAGGACACTCATTGGGACTGGTCGCCACCTGCTGTTCAGTCACTGCAACTCTTAGCAGACACGTAAGGGAGATGGTCTCCAAACTGAACTTCTCTGTCTTGTTAGTGCCCTAAAGGGGTCATTTACTGTATTATAATGTAAGTGGTCAACTTTCAGGTACAAAATTGTTAAAAATTCAAGGATCACAAACTACCACTGGTCACAAATGTACAGTGTGGGTTTCTGTTTCATTTACATTGGCAGCAGCTGTCCTGTCACAAATTAGCACAAACTTCTTTAAGATTTTCAGATGAAAATTCCACACATTTACAAGTCAGTCTGTGATGTTCTGCATTGTCTTTATATCTCATAGATAGATAGATAGATAGATAGATAGATAGATAGATAGATAGATAGATAGATAGATAGATAGATAGATAGATAGATAGGTTTAGGTTAGGTTAGGTTAGGTTTCTTTATTTAGTCATGTCTACACAGGAAAACATGAAATTTGCCTTCTCAGTTGCATCTAATAACAAGTAACAGACAGAATGAAATAAAACATGCAAATAGAAATAAGAAAAGTTAAGGTAAGGCAGTTAGATAAAACATATCTATATCAAAAAAAAAAAAAAAAAAAAAAAGGTAACAGGATATATATCAAAACCTTAAACATTATCTCCGATATTTCTTATTGAAAAGTCGTATGGCACTAGGAAGAAAGGAGTTGCTGGAGTGATTTGTGTGGGTTTTCAAAGCAACTATCCTTCCTGATTTACTGAAGTTTAGTTCTACATGTAATGGATGACTGTCATCAGATAGATAGATAGATAGATAGGAAAGGCACTATATGATAGATAGATAGATAGATAGATAGATAGATAGATAGATAGATAGATAGATAGATAGATAGATAGATAGATAGATAGATAGATAGATAGATAGATAGATAGATAGATAGATAGATAGATAGATAGATAGATAGATAGATAGAACTTTATTTGTCCCCAGGGGGAAATTTGGCTTTTATAGAAGCTCTTTAAATAAATAAATAGGTAGATAAGTAAATAAGTTGGGGAAAAAAAGAAAAACAGTGAGAGATATGTACCCTCTGTTAAAGGCTTCTGCTTCACATAACGACGCTGATTGAATTAAAGCGTGGATCATTGCTTGCTACTTTTCAACTCAAACAGTAGTGTATTATTATGTTTTGGAAGATATGTAACAATATACAAAAACAACAACAATTTACATATCTCACAATATATTTTAGTATATATATGTACCCTAAAAGTATATTGTAACTTACTTTGAAATATATCCATATTGGTAGCAATCTATTTTTAAAAATATATATTTTACCAAGATTTCACTTTTGTAACGATCTATCAGCTTGCAATTAATAATAATAATAATAATTCATTACATTTATATAGCGCTTTTCTCAGTCAATTATCCGTACGATTTGGCTCAGTTCAGAATGGGATAAGAGAGTGCTGGCTGGAATGAAGAAGGAGGCTATGAGCAGGAAGTTGGACTGGTGGTAAACCAGTGTGGACTGAGCCTGAGGGGCCCTGAAGAGCAGTGGACTGAGCTGGGACTGGCGGCTTGAGCCACACCTGCACAGCCCGAAGGCCCCTTCATACATCAGTGCATCCGCATTGGCAGACATGTGCCTGTGACCACGCGGGCCTGTGTGTGTCGACAGAGAACGTGGGCTTCCTGTCCCCCCTTTTGTCTTCCAGTTAAAGTTCCAAACAATTGAGCTCATTTTCAGTTTTCCTTTAATTGGGATGTTTTCAATAAGCTTTTAAGTTCTATTTTCTGTCTTAGTTGGGGAAATTAGTTGCAGGCATTTCTTTCCCACTTTACATGGGGCACTGTTTGTGGCTTTATACACTTTATTTGTTGTATTTTGGTTTTCTTTTTTGCTGTGATATGTTATCAGTTATGTAGGATAGTTAGAGTGCTGTGGGACTCTTACTGATTAAAAGGAGAGGGTTGGGGAGATTCGCTTTACTAATAATACAATTAGTTTTATTAATAATTTTATTTGTTTTTAAACTTTTTCCCTATTAGTCATTCTGGTGTGCATTCTGATTATAGCGTGTGTGTGTATATATATATATATATATGGACACAGACAGGCGGACACCGATGGTTCAAGCACCAGCACACATTTATTATACATTATATTTACAATGGCGCACTGTTATACTATGTGTGTTTTTTTTGTTATTAAGTTTAATGTCACTGTTCTCTGTGCCCACTGTTATGGACTCATTCATACAGGCAGACCAAGTATGGTACAGAGGGGCACAGCATCAGCATTTAGAATTGCCGAGCCAAGCACAGGACTAGAGAGCCACAGACAACTGGAGAGTTGAACAGTCGGCCTAAAGACAGACCAGTATATATTTCTGTCCTCTGTCAGCACACCATCCTCTTTCCTTGTAGAGAGAATGAGAACTGTATGTCGGCATTGTGCTATTCCTGTATTGTTGAAGGTGGCATTTGAGTCCTGTCCTTGTTTGGATCGGAGCCAAGAGCCTGTACATGGACCAACCTGTATTTAAGAATGGACACCTACGGCCAACACTTTGAAGCTTCCAGGCGGAAGAGTATGTCTTCCATCCGAGGCCGGGCAAAAGATTCTGTTTGTCTGTCCGGCTAAAATCCTTTCAGCGTGGCGACGACAGATGACGGACTGCACAGATCAAGTCTCCCACATGCTTGATATGTCTGTCATAAGCTTCCCGTTTGTAATACCACGTAAACCCTTCAGTAAACAGCTAGTTTATCCTTTTGTTCTCGTGTAATCTTTTAACCGTCATATTGCATGCAGGGGAGGGATAATACCTTTTTATTTAAATTCAGGTTATTAAAACATCGCAATTAAAAAGAACACATTTCCAGAGAGCTAATGCCTCTTCAGGAAACATGCACACACAACCCAGTACTCCCATACTAATCACCCTTCAAGTCCAGGCCTCTTCTCTATGCCTTTCTCTGTCTTCCTGACCGCCTTCACTCCTCTCCTCCAAGCTCTGTCCTCTTCCACCCGATTCCAGCCATCGAATGGAGGGAGGTGGCCCCTTTTATCTTCACCCGGATGTGCTCCAGGTGCCTCCCGATAAACTTCTTTTGGCACTCCATGGTGTGGCAGAAGTGCTGGCTGTGCACCCGAAAGCACTGCGGGTGTCCCTGGTCTTAGTCCCCCTAGCACTTCCGGGTGTGGCGGAAGTACTGAGGGCCAGGACTCCTCTGGCATTTGGGTGCCCCCTGGCAGTGACCATGGGCCTCTATAGGGTTGAGCTTCCATGCTCCTTTCCTGTGGTCCCCATAGCCACCAGGGCGGTTGCCCCCTCGTGGTCTGGAGGAGGCATACTCCCTCCTTCGGTCCTTCCGGTCGTCCTGGCTGGGTACCACCCCTAGCCGCTCGGCACAATATATATATATATAGCGGACACCAAGGGTGCTCCAGCTCCCCAAACACACACCCCACACAAGTAGGTATGGACACAAGTTAAAGGCCCAAAGAATCCTTATTTGTAGGAAAATTCTTATTTTAAGCCTTAGGTGGATTGGTGATTCTAAATTGGCCCAAGTGTGTGCTTGGTGTGTGGGTGTGTTTGTGTGTGTCCTGCGGTGGGTTGGCACCCTGCCCGGGATTGGTTCCTGCCTTGTGCCCTGTGTTGGCTGGGATTGGCTCCAGCAGACCCCCGTGACCCTGTGTTTGGTTTCAGCAGGTTGGAAAATGGATGGATGGATAGTACAACAAGCACTAAATAGCACACACTATCTGTTTGCCTTTCTCTGTCTTCCACTGCCTCCTCCACCTCTCTAGAGCAGATAATGCCCTGTTCACACACTCTCTTCTCCAGTCCTTCCATTCTGAGGGTGTCCCACACAATACACACACACACACACACACATATATATATATATATATATATATATTATATATATATATATATATATATATATATATACTGTATACATACTGTATATATGTTATGGGCAAAACCCAAAGTTCAGCCAGTTCCCGAATTGGCCGGCTGTTTCGTATTTTGGCTGCGAGGTGTGGCGAAAGTCCGAATTACTAGAAATGACCAGCGTATATGTTACTTTGGCCGGTCATTTTGCGGAGTGGCGAGAACTCCCTGGCCAAAATCCGATGGGCTGATGTAAGACTGTCAGCTAAAGGTGCGAAGATGCTTAAAAACGTTCAGATGCAGATTCAGAAGTGAGTTTTCCATTCTGCACAAGAAACTGCTCAAGGCAGGTCTTATTCTGAAAGCGGACGCCACTTGAGACGGCCTTCCCCTCGCCCAAACACTAACCTTAAAGTCAATAAAATAAGTTCCTGATGTTAAGTCACTATTTTAGGGCTAAAATGATAACAGAAATGTGAAACCTACTTGTATACCTAATCTTAATTATTGTGAAACAACCAAGTGGCATCCGCTTTCTGAACAACAGCCGCTAAGGCTACATTTGATGCAATTGCACCACTGAGTGCGCAACAAATCGCTGCTCATGCCTTTTTTCTTCTGACTTTGACACCGATTGCCCCATGCTATTTCGCAAACTGGCTGGCCAAATCCCAAAATCGAGGAAAAGATCGGACATTGGCCCATCAATTTACAGCGACATTGGCCATTTCCTGAATTGACCGGCCACTTCCTGCTTTGACCGATTTTGGGTTTTGGCCGTAACATATATATATATATATATATATATATATATATATATATATATTTTTTTTTTTTTAAATAAGAGACGGAAAGCAGAGAAAGAGTTGGGGATCCAACCCGTATATTGTGTACAACTGTTTAGCAAATAACTCCAGAGTAGTGTCTGGGTCAACATACAAATTGGGACAGGGTAGGGAGGGAAGGTGCTTGGCGTTTAATAGTTGAATGGAAGGAAGAGGCGGGTCCAAGATGGTTCAAGCCAGAAGTGAAGTCAGAAGGAGGCGTGGCTAGGAAGGGAATGCAGGAACTGGTGAAGTTTTAAGCGGGCTTCTGTTCAGGTCATCTGCAGAAGAGTGAGAAGAAAGGTTAGTGCACTTCACCAATCCCTGCCCTCATTTTTTGCCCTCGGTGAAGCCCTTAGCTTGCCCCAACCCAGCCCAGACCCATCGGGTTAGGCGTCCCAAACCAAGAGGTTGTGAATGAAGAAGAGGGCATCGGCGTTGACCTGAAGAGGACCTCTGTGATAAACGACAGTGAAGCAATACAGGCACTGATCCAAAAACCACCTCATGACTTGCGGGTTTGATTCTTGGTGTAGGGTCATCCAATGGAGGGTGGCAGTGTTTGTAACTAGAGTGAACTCGCATCCCAGAACGTAGCACCTCAACTGCATCACTGCCCATTTAATCGTGAGAGCTTCTCACTCTAATATGGCCTACCTGGTCTCTCGGTTCAGCAGTTGCCGGCTCAGGAACATTATGGGGTGTTCAGCACCATCAGCACATTGGCTCAGCACAGCACCAAGTCCTGTGTCTGAAGCATCCGTCTGGATAATTAAAGGTAAGGAGAAATCTGCCGTTTTCAGTACAGGTGCTGACATAAGGGCCTGCTTGAGGTGACAGAATGCAGCGTCTGCCTCGTTGTCTCATACCATGAGATTAGGAGAGCGTTTCTTTGTTAGATTCATTAAAGGTGTTGCCCTCTCTGAGAAGCGAGACACAAACCAGCGGTAGTAACTTGCTAAACTCAGGAAGGCTTGGACTTGCTGTTTAGTCTTTGGACGGACCAGTTGAGTATGGCATGGACTTTGGAACACTGTGGCCTGACGGTGCCCCTGCTGACTAGATAGCCCAAATATTTAGCTTCGGTTAACCCAAAGAAACATTTCTTCAGGTTGATATGAAGACCGGCTTCTACTGTTGTTCAGAGCACCGCCTTGACGTGTTGTACATGTTCTTCCCATGTGCTGGAATGGATAACTATGTCATCTAGGTAGGCAGCACTATAGGTGTTGTGAGACCAGAACACTTTGTCCACCAGACACTGGAAGGTTGCAGGTGCCCCATGCAAGTCAAATGGGAGGACACGATACTGCCACTGTCCACTATGGGTGCTGAATGCGGTCTTTACTTTTGCGGATCCCGTTAAAGAAATTTGCAAGTACCCTTTTGTCATCTCAAAGGTGGTCAAAAACTGCTCCTTTCCTAAACGTTCAAGGAGGACATCCACTCACAGCATGAGATAGGTGTCAAATTGGGAGACTGGATTAACCCGTCAGAAATCATCAGGCTTAGTGACCAGTACGATAGGGCTGGACCAAGGGTTGTGGCTGTGCCTCTCTTCAATTACTCCCAGGTCAAGCATACATCTGATCTCAAGTTGTACCTCGGCTTGTTTTCCTCAGGAGGGTGGTAGGGGAGCTCTTTGACAATCACCCAGGGCTCAGTCACAATGTTATGCTCAACCAAAGAGGTCCGACCTGGTATTTTGCTCCCCACTTCTGGTATCGTCTGGATAACTGCTTTGAGCTCCTGTGACTGAGCAGGTGTCAAATTATGACCAAACTTAATGTTAATTTTCTGAGTGAAGAGGGAACGGAGCTGTCCGGACATGAGGTACAAAAGTGATGGACCTCCTCATTGATCCCGGGCCAGTAAAAGCAGAGCTTAATGCGCTCTAAGGTTTTTTCGGTTCACAGATGGGTACCTACGAGATGGGTATGCACTAGCTCACAGATTGCCCCGCCGGAAGGCCTGTGGGACTAACAGCACCACCAAACCTCCTCCTCATACTCAGCTACCCAATAGAGGGGATTGTTGTTAATCAAAAAGTGCTGCCCCTGTGGCATGGAATGGTGTGTGCATTGGCTGTTTATGGAGACGACTGTATTAACAGTATTTTTTAGGGAGTAGTCATTCCACTGCTCTCATTTAAAGAAGTCCGGCATTTGCCTAAATTGAAAATGTAAAGTCTTCAAGGGATTGAGGCTGCCCTCATGGGGTGTGGTTTTGGGTCTCGACATCACCTTCTCATTTGGCAAGAACATCAGCGGCGCATTGCACACCACGTCACACTGGACTGCCACGTCAGCCCTGAGCACCGGGAGTAGACACGGTGCGGAGACAGGATGGGATGCCTTTTCAGCGTCCATAGTAAGGCCTACCATTGTAACCGGAGTGACTGTCTGGTTGTTGCTTTCACTTTTTGACCAGTCCCGACCTAGCATCACAGGGTAAGGGGGGGGGGGGGGGTCTGCAGTGGGGGTAAGAGAGTTCAATCAGCTTTCCTAATTTTGGAGGCTACTCCTAACTTCACCAGTGAGTTTGTGAGCTGTCCTCAGTTGCCAGGACTTGCCAGAAGGTGGCATCTCTCAGACAGAAATGGGCATTCACATCCTGAGAAAGTCGGAATGTTTTGGAGATGCCGGACAACAATGAACTTGTAAAAAAACATCGATCTGACTGAGGGAGAAGAATATTCGTAATAAATGTGGTACATTACGTGATCAACCCATCTACGCAAAATGAAAATGTTGGTAACGTTATTTGTAAAATGCAGCTTTGCAGTAGTGATGATTTGTGTAGGTCACAACCAAGCGTTTTTCGAATTTTGCAGCAAACTTTGAACGCCCCTACTAATGCGAGGCAGTAGGCACATTTCTACAACCCCAATTCCAATGAAGTTGGGACGTTGTGTAAAACGTAAATAAAAACAGAATACAATGATTTGCAAGTCCGTTTCAACCTATATTCAATTGAATACACTACAAAGACAAGATATCGAATGTTGAAACTGATAAACTTTAGTGTTGTTTTGCAAATCTTCACTCATTTTGAATTTGATGCCTGCAACACGTTCCAAAAAAGCTGGGACAGGGGCCTGTTTACCACTGCGTTATATCACCTTTCCTTTTAACAACACTTAATAAGCGTTTGGGAACTGAGGACACTAATTTTTGAAGCTGTGTAGGTGGAATTCTTTCCCATTCTTGCTTGATGTACAACTTCATTTGCTCAACAGTCCGGGGTCTCCGTTGTCGTATTTTGCGCTTCATTTTCAATGGGAGACAGGTGTGGACTGCAGGCAGGCCAGTCTAGCACCCGCACTCTTTTACTACGAAGCCACGCTGTTGTAACACATGCAGAATGTGGCGTCACATTGTCCTGCTGAAATAAGCAGGGACGTCCCTGAAAAAGACATCGCTTGGATGACAGCATATGTTGCTCCAAAACCTGTATGTACCTTTCAGCATCAATGGTGTCTTCACAGATGTGCAAGTTACCCATGCCATGGGCAATAACACACCCCCATACCATCACAGATGCTGGCTTTTGAACTTTGCTCTGATAACAATCCGGATGGTCCTTTTCCTCTTTGGCCCGGAGGACGCGACGTCCATGATTTCCAAAAACAATTTGAAATGTGGACTCGTCAGACCACAGCACACTTTTCCACTTTGCGTCAGTCCATCTCAGATGAGCTCGGGCCCAGAGAAGCTGGCGGCGTTTCTGGGTGTTGTTGATATATGGCTTTCACTTTGCATGGTAGAGTTTTAACTTGCACTTGTAGATGTGGCGACGAACTGTGTTAACTGACAGTGGTTTTCTGAAGTATTCCTGAGCCCATGTGGTAATATCCTTTACAGAATGATGTCGGTTTTTAATGCAGTGCTGCCTGAGGGATCGAAGGTCACGCGCATCCAGTGTTGGTATTCGGCCTTGCCGCTTACGTGCAGAGATTTCTCCAGATTCTCTAAATCTTTTGATGATATTATGGACAGTAGATGATGAAATCCCTAGATTCCTTGCAATTGTACGTTGAGAAACGTTCTTAAATTGCTGGCCTATTTGCCCACACAGTTGTTCACAAAGTGGTGAACCTCGCCCCATCCTTGCTTGTGAACGACTGAGCCTTTTGGGGATGCTCCTTTTATACCCAATCATGACAAACACCTGTTTCCAATTAATCTGTTCACCTGTGGAATGTTAAAAACAGGTGTTTGTTGAACATTCCTCAACTTTCCCAGTCATTTGCTGCCCCTGTCCCAGCTTTTTTGGAACGTGTTGCAGGCATCAAATTCAAAATGAGTGAAGATTTGCAAAACAACAATAAAGTTTATCAGTTTGAACATTCGATATCTTGTCTTTGTAGTATATTCAATTGAATATAGGTTGAAAAGGATTTGCAAATCATTGTATTCTGTTTGTATTTACGTTTTACACAACGTCCCAACTTCATTGGAATTGGGGTTGTATATGCATGTCAGATAACATTAAAACATGCTAAATTCATGCAAATCGGCACATGCATTAAACATGGATGAGCACACAGATGTCAGCCGCAAACAACAGCACTGTATCAACACGCAGCTGGTCACGGGGGCAATCTGTACATACAGTGCATCCGGAAAGTATTCACAGCGCATCACTTTCTCCACATTTTGTTATGTTACAGCCTTATTCCAAAATGGATTAAATTCATTTTTTTCCTCAGAATTCTACACACAACACCCCATAATGACAACATGAAAAAAGTTTACTTGAGATTTTTACAAATTTATTAAAAATAAAAATATTGAGAAATCCCATGTACATAAGTATTCACAGCCTTTGCCATGAAGCTCCAAATTGAGCTCAGGTGCCTCCTGTTTCCTCTGTAGACCTCAAAGACAGGATTGTCTCGAGGCACAAATCTGGGGAAGGTTACAGAAACATTTCTGCTGCTTTGAAGGTCCCAATGAGCACAGTGGCCTCCATCATCTGTAAGTGGAAGAAGTTCAAAACCACCAGGACTCTTCCTAGAGCTGGCCAGCCATCTAAACTGAGCGATCGGGGGAGAAGGGCCTTAGTCAGGGAGGTGACCAAGAACCCGATGGTCACTCTGTCAGAGCTCCAGAGGTCCTCTGTGGAGAGAGGAGAACCTTCCAGAAGGACAACCATCTCTGCAGCAATCCACCAATCAGGCCTGTATGGTAGAGTGGCCAGACGGAAGCCACTCCTTAGTAAAAGGCACATGGCAGCCCGCCTGGAGTTTGCCAAAAGGCACCTGAAGGACTCTCAGACCATGAGAAAGAAAATTCTCTGGTCTGATGAGACAAAGATTGAACTCTTTGGTGTGAATGCCAGGTGTCATGTTTGGAGGAAACCAGGCACCGCTCATCACCAGGCCAATACCATCCCTACAGTGAAGCATGGTGGCGGCAGCATCATGCTGTGGAGATGTTTTTCAGTGGCAGGGACTGGGAGACTAGTCAGGATAAAGGGAAAGATGACTGCAGCAATGTACAGAGACATCCTGGATGAAAACCTGCTCCAGAGCGCTCTTGACCTCAGACTGGGGTGACGGTTCATCTTTCAGCAGGACAACAACCCTAAGCACACGGCCAAGATATCAAAGGAGTGGCTTCAGGACAACTCTGTGAATGTCCTTGAGTGGCCCAGCCAGAGCCCAGACTTGAATTTGGTTGAACATCTCTGGAGAGATCTTAAAATGGCTGTGCACCGACGCTTCCCATCCAACCTGATGGCGCTTGAGAGGTGCTGCAAAGAGGAATGGGCGAAACTGGCCAAGGATAGGTGTGCCAAGCTTGTGGCATCATATTCAACAAGACTTGAGGCTGGAATTGCTGCCAAAGGGGCATCGACAAAGTATTGAGCAAAGGCTGTGAATACTTATGGACATGGGATTTCTCAATTTTTTTATTTTTTAATAAATTTGCAAAAACCTCAAGTAAACTTTTTTCACGTTGTCATTATGGGGTGTTGTGTGTAGAATTCTGAGGAAAAAAATGAATTTAATCCATTTTGGAATAAGGCTGTAACATAACAAATGTGGAAAAAGTGATGCGCTGTGAATACTTTCTGGATGCACTGTATGTCAGTCGGTCATTTTCTGCCACGCTTTGTCCTGTTCAGGGTCACGGGAGGCTGCTGGAGCCTATCCCAGCTAGCATAATGCACAAGGCAGGAACAAACCCTTGGACAGGGTGCCAGTCCATCTCAGGGCAAACACACACACACAACACACCAAGCACACACATGGGCCAATTTGGTGTTGCCAATTCACCTAAACTACATGTCTTTGGACTGTGGGAGGAAACCCAGAAAACTTGGGGAGAACATGCAAGCTCCACACAGGGAGGTCCCCGCACGTGAACCATGGACTCGTTATTGCGAGGCAACAGCACTACCACTGCACCACCGTGCCACCCCCAGCCAGATATGAAAGATATAATCGACAGCTAGAAATGAAAGGCACTATATAATAAATATGAATTGTATTACATATTAGATAGATATGAATGACCGTAATTTAACAGATATGAAAGGCACTATACAACAGACAGATGTGTAAGGCAATATATAATAGATATGAAAGACAATAATAGATATCCATCCATCCATTGTCCAACTCGCTGAATCTGAATACAGGGGTCTACTGGAGCCAATCCCAGCACACAAGGCAGGACCCAATCCCGGGCAGGGTGCCAACCCACCGCAGGGCACACACAAACACACCAAGCGCCAATTTAGAATCGCCAATCCACCTAACCTGCATGTCTTTGGACTGTGGGAGGAAACCGGAGCGCCCAGAGGAAACCCACGCAGACACGGGGAGAACATGCGAACTCCACGCAGGGAGGACCCGGGAAGCGAACCCAGGTCCCCAGGTCTCCCAACTGCAAGGCAGCAGCGCTACCCACTGCGCCACCGTGCCGCCCCAATAATAGATATGTAAATCACTATAATATATAGATAGTTATGGAAGCCACAATAGTACAGCTAGATATGCAGCAAGTTTCTTTCCCTCTGCTCCATAGTTGTGACCGAGTCAGCCGCGTGTGATCGCAGTGACCACTAGAGGGCGCCCGAGCGCTTGTCTCCATCGCCCCGCTGATCCTCTCGCATTTTGTGGCCGCGTTGCTCCAAAAGGTCGTCGTGACAAATGCAATGGCTGCAGTGGCCTTTCCTAGTTACGGCATTTTAAGATGGACTTCTGCCCGCTGTGTCATTTCCTCATGCACTGCAGTCTCACTGACGTTCGCACTGCTGGCTCAGTGATGTTCCCGCAGTGAAAAAGAACGTCGTTCTATCGGTGAAAATGAATTTTCATTACAGGACGATCAAAGTGCGATTTTCTCTTGAAAACTCGCGAGAAAAGCGTTAAAAGTGACTCAGCAGTTTGAGCAAGGCGTGCGTGTGCTGCGGGGGTGCCGCTGGGTTTATTGAGACAAAACCCAAAGTGTTCGGGTCCATCACTTTATAACTCGAAGCTACTTCAAGAACGGCACGGACGAGGCCGCTTGCATTGTTGGCGGCAGCGTAGTTAATAGGGACGGCGGAGGAGCAGCTCGGTCGTATCACAGTTACAAAGACGGCAGTTCATGGGAGTTTCAACAGCAAAACGAAAAGGAAACCCTGACAGGACTTTGTCGAAACGAGTTAATTCAGTATAGAACTACGGGGGTTGTAGGAACAAACCCTTGACGGGATGTCAGTACAATCATAATAATAATAATAATAGTAATAAGTGTTGTCTCCTGTTAATATTCCGCTATCGTGCCGAGTGAGTCCTCCAATCTCCATCAGCGCAATTAGCGCTCGCTCGCCCCGCCGTGCCCGCGCAGCTGTCTCCTTCTTTGTGCTTTTCACGGGTCACTCATCGATGCCTCCGTTTCAGAGGCGCTCATCGAGCTTTCTCGCGTTCTCCATTGTTATCAAATGCAACTTCGTGATTTCCGCTCACTGATTACTTAATGCGAGCTCGGAGCGCATCTTTTGAAAGCCGAGCGCAGGAGGACAAAACGAGACACTTTGCAGGGATCGTTCAAGCCTGAGCTCCGTGCTGTCATGGGAACAATGTCACCATCGGCTCCTCTTAGACTGGCGACACCGTTTCCCTTGTGAAAACTCTCGACTGCTGGCTTCTGCTATTGCTCGGTTTTCCGAACGGGCCGTTGCTAACGGATGCAGCATGCATGAGTGGCGAATGAGTCCCCAAGGTTTCGACGGCCCTTTGCCGCTTTCTTTTCGTGCCCATCTCTTCGTGGACCCTTTGCTCCCCCTTTAATTTGAGCACAGAGTTGTCCTTTTTTGTAAAACGAGAAAAAGAAAAAAAAAAACGATCAGCCTATTTAAATACATAAACGTTGTTTGCGCCACACTGTGTGTCGCCAGTCCGCTGTCAGGTGTTTTATCTCGACGGGTAGGCATGCCCAGCACGTCATGTGCTTTCCAGCTTGTTCTTACTCACGTCCAGCCCAGGACGGGACGACAGGACAGGACACGGGGGTATAGCTGTCGGGCGTTTGTTAGCGAGATGGCGCTGGCCATGCGTTGACTGGGGGGTCCCACTCGCGTCTTCCACTTGTACTGCAGTTTCACCCCAGGCTACGTCAGTAGAGAATTCGAAACTGGGCCCACGGGGTGAATTGGCGTCCTGTTCAGGGTGGGTTCTTACCTCGCGACCAGTGTTTCAGGTGTAGGATAGGATCACTAGGTAGGGCCATACTGGGCTGAATGGCCTGCTCTGCGAAAAGCTTTCCATGTTCTGAATTATAAGTCGAATTCATTAAACGCGCGAGTGGATGAGTGGAGGATTCGACACGCGACAGTGCGTCACAAGGCAGTGGGAATCGTCCTTTTAAACTGTACACTATTAGGGTACACGGATTTAAATCAAAAAATGTTACTTTTAACCGAAAACTGCAGGACGTTCTTGTTGTGTTCGGATGTCATCACACACATCGCCAAAGACCAGCAACTCCGAACTGGCCAAGTATGAGCGCGTGTTGCGTCTGCGATGGATCGGCCCTCACTTTGCGTGCTGCCCTTGAGATCGCCGGCTCCGCGGCCTCAGCTAGCCGAAGCGGCTCCGCACTTAAATGAGTGTTGACAATGGTGGAGCTGTCCGCCGGCGTGGTACTGAAACGGCGCACTTGGTAATGCCAACGCATCTGCCTTCCCAGCAGCAACCAAGTGAACCGAGGGACGCAGAGGAGGATTTCATAATTAGAAGTATTCATCAACCAGAGACTCCTTATTCACATTGTTAATAAGCCCGTTTATTATCAAAAGTCACTACCGATGAAGAGCCACCACAATAGGCCACTGAAATGGCGGTCAATCAGAGCGGCCCTACGGCCGCACCTTCACCTACTACTGTCAGCTGTAGTGGTCGTCTCCAAAGACAAATCACGATGGCACCTTTGTGCAGTGACAGCCACGAAGTGCTCCCACGTGCTCCCGTTGGCTTAAGTGGATTTTATTCATACCCTCGATAACCATAAAAGTGAGATGAAACAAAGGCCATTGGATGTATTGATTTCTTCATTCCTCTGAATACTCGTGCTGGAAATGCACCAGGAGTCATCCATTATTTAATCACTCTCTGTGTCTGATATAAAGATTTTGATGAAAAGCTAATTAGACATGACATATGATTCTGGTTTAATATTCGGCCTTAGTCGTAAACCTATCAGAACACTAATGACGACGTCGTTGTTCTCGCTCGTCCCAAATACGACAGTCTTCCCCGGTGACTTCAGACACTTTCAGCCTTTAAAAATGCGGCCGTGGAGGTGAGTGTGCACTGGGTGGTCTCTGCTTTTCCTTCCGGTGCTGCTCGGGTGGTCTCCAGCGCTCCTGTAATGGGCAGGAGTGAGTTCTGAAAACGGAGGGATGTTTGGAAGTCGTTTCTTACTTCTGTGCAGTCATCGTTTATGTACAGGAAAACGGACATACACAACGAAAATACCGTAATGTGTGTTCTAAACAAAAGGAAAGGCTCGCTTTGCAAGGCAGATTTATGTTAAGTCGGGCAAGCGTCGACACACAAGGGCAGAGTAACATTCGTCTGAAAAGGAGCAGGGAATGAACGCCACTGTAAGAATTCCACGATCAGAGGCGACAAATGCGGCATCTTCCGAAATGTCAAGTAGGGGGGAGCATACGAGGTAATAAGGGACGATAATGCTTTGTGTGCTTACAATGACAGCAATCCTGACCTTCTGAAACCTTTTAATCCAAGTCAGTAGCCGAGCCGGACAGCACTGTGCACAAGGCAGAGAGCCGCGGCAAGTGAGCCAACGCTAACATCTGCAGGAGGAAACGCCACACGTGCACAGGGAGAACATGCGAACGGCACATGAACGACGAGTGGGCGCGGCACTGGAAACCAGAAAGGCAGCAGTGCCACCCCAAATCAAACACGCAGATTATAAAGGGCATAATAAAGGGGCTGTCAAAAATGGGGTGACTAAAATGGAAGACCCCTGCCTGGCGCGCCAGGCTGCTGAAAATAGCCTTTGATGAGCAATTCTCTAAAACAGTTCACGATCAGTTGTCTTTTATTTTAATAATTGTGGTGTGTATCTGAAGAGTTGTTCTTATTTATTTGTTTGTATGTTGTTATTTGTTCCTTTAACCGCCACCTTATCGTGGTGGAGGGGTTTGCGTGTCCCAATGATCCTAGGAGCTCTGTTGTCCGGGGCTTTATGCCCCTGGTAGGGCCACCCAAGGCAAACTGGTCCTAGGTGAGGGATGAGACAAAGAGCGGTTATACAAACCTCCTACGATGGAAAATAATCTTTATTTATTTACTTATTAATTCATTGAACATCTGTAAAAAGCTCAATTTTCCCCTCGGGATAGTGCTATCTATTTACTGTATAGTGTTTTTCATATTTATTATATAGTGCCTTTCATAACTGTCTGCTGTATACTGCATTACATAGCTATTTTATATAGTGCCTTTCATACATATATATATATATAGTGCATTTTATATCTATTTGGCTGCTGTATAGTTCTGTATTATATAGTGCCGGGGCGGCACGGTGGCACAGTGGGTAGCGCTGCTGCCTCGCAGTTAGGAGACCCGGGTTCGCTTCCCGAGTCCTCCCTGCGTGGAGTTTGCATGTTCTCCCCGTGTCTGCGTGGGTTTCCTCCCACAGTCCAAAGACATGCAGGTTAGGTGCATTGGCGATCCTAAATTGTCCCTAGTGTGTGCTTGGTGTGTGCCCTGTGGTGGGCTGGCACACCATGCCCGGAGATTTGTTCCTGCCTTGCACCCTGTGTTGGCTGGGATAGGTTTCAGCAGACCCCCGTTATCCTGTGTTAGGATATAGCAGGTTGGATACTGACTGACTGATTATATAGTGCCTGTCATCGTGTTTAGTATATAGCGCCTTTTCTATCTGTATAGTATTCTTCATATCAATTATGTAGTGCCTTTCATATGTATCTAGTATGTAGTGCCTTCTATAACTATTCCTCTGCTTCTCATACCTATTATATAGTGCCTTTCATATCTATGTACCTATCGCTGTAAACACTGGCTGTCTGTGTAGAACAGATGGTGGTCCCAAATGCAGTGATTTGATCCCCGCTGCCAGAGCCGGAGTCCTGAGCGCTTCTTCACAATGCCTTCTAATGCGCCTGGAAGATTGGAGCGCGTCGTCGTTGTTTTCTCCACAAAGCAGACGAGCCGACTGTGCTAACCACGAATTTCCTGCCCTTTTCGAACATTCTGAAAGCGCCATCTTACATGGCATTTTTTAAGCTGGGGGTTGGGACGCTGCTAATCTTCTAATTGGCGCCTGTGGAGAAAGCCTTGTCACCTCGCTCTCCACGAGGGCATGGGGCCAGGAACTAATCCGTCACAACACCAGGGTGATGGCGGCGGCTCCAAACAACCGCTCGGCGCTTTGTTATTAGCACTGGCACGTAGCGAACAGACGACACGGCGAGAACATTTTCGTCGCCTCTCGATTGTTCCGGCGCTCCTGTCATATTGGCACACCGAGCGCAATTAGCAGCCATAAGCAGGCAGAAAAAGAGACCTGCAGAAGACTAACGTAGCCATTTGACACGTACAGTAACGACCAGGCGATCTAGCTGTGCTCCCCAAAGAGACCTGCTGGACACTAGAAATGAGTGTAGAGGAGTGAAAGGAGCTATAAAACACAGCGACGTTGAAAACACACCACACACATTCAGAGCTGAAGCTGGTTAGGTGTGTTCGTGTATCGTGTAGGCAGATCTCCACAGCGTCTGAAAATGTCGTGGGTAGTTTATAGTGTCCTTATTGTCACGTGTGCAAAGTGAAGTTCTTACAGTATTTGCATGTTCTAATCAACATGCAACATGTCTCCGCGAGATCATGGGCTAAAATCTCGGAAGCCCACAAGCGACAAACGACGCCACCGAGTAGGACTCCTGCTTAGCTAAATGGTGCTGATCGTGCATCAGTTTGTGGTTTCGCTGTAGGATTTGCACGTTCTCCCCAATCCGGAATTTGAAACTGGGCCTACCGGGTGAACTGGTGTCCTGTTCAGAGCTGGTGCTTACTTCGCGAACACTGCTTCAGGTGTAGGCAACACACTTTATGGATGAGGTATGCTGGGGTGAATATCCTGCGCCCTGAAAAGCTGCCCATATTATTCTGAAATTTAAAGCCGAACTTAGAAAATGGGAGACTAGAAAAATGGAGGGAGTCACAATAGTGACCTTCAGTCACAATTAAGTTATAACGGGAAACAATAACCCTGAACCCGGGCTTCCATCTCCAATACGTTATCCCTGTCTGCATGTCGCCTCTGGCCACCCCGATGTTCCTCACACATCGCCAAAGGTCAGCAGCTCTGAGCTGACCAAATGTGAGCCCCCCCTCGTGGCCAGAATGGTCCCCCACCTTGCGTGCTGCCGTGATGGTCGTCGAAACCGTGGCTTCACTTTGACGAAACGACTTGCCAGCATTAATCCGGCTTTTATTAATGGTGGAGCTGTCCTCAGGCGTGGTGCTGAAACAGCGCACTCGGTGATTGAGCAACTCCGAGAGAAATCAGACGTCACCGTGGAGGTGACCAAAGCTGGCTTCTGCCATGAACTGGTCCCCACCTCAACTATCTTACCTCGAAACCTTCTTCTTTCCAGTTTATAATCTCGGAACATGTTTGTTTAGCAGCCTAGCAAGACAAAAACCTCATTCTATTCATAATAGATAGAAATGGAATTACACACAGACGGATAGATAGATAGATAGATAGATAGATAGATAGATAGATAGATAGATAGATAGATAGATAGATAGATAGATAGATAGATAGGAAAGACACTATATGATAGATAGATAGATAGATAGATAGATAGATAGATAGATAGATAGATAGATAGATAGATAGATAGATAGATAGGAAAGGCACTATATGATAGATAGATAGATAGATAGATAGATAGATAGATAGATAGATAGATAGATAGATAGAAAATATGAAAGGCACAATATAATAGATAGATAGATAGATAGATAGATAGATAGATAGATAGATAGATAGATAGATAGAAAATATGAAAGGCACAATATAATAGATAGATAGATAGATAGATAGATAGATAGATAGATAGATAGATAGATAGATAGATAGATAGATAGGAAAGGCACTATATGATAGATAGATAGATAGATAGATAGATAGATAGATAGATAGATAGGAAAGGCACTATATGATAGATAGATAGATAGATAGATAGATAGATAGATAGATAGATAGATAGATAGATAGATAGATAGATAGATAGATAGATAGAACTTTATTTGCCCCCAGGGGGAAATTTGGCTTTTTACAGAAGCTCTTTTAATAAATAAATATCAAGAACAAAAAGAGGAACTGTACAATACCGGCAGCATCTTTTTAGATCATTTCTTTGTTCGGTGTTTTCAGATCGAGGACGACCTGTGGCCGCAGCCGCCATTCTACTGACATTCAAAAACGCAATTTCCTAAGTTTCGAGATTTACGACTTGTCACCCAAGCAGCCCCACAGAAGCAGTTAGCCTAATTTCATTTATTTCCTTTGCTTTATTTAGGACCATACTTCTTTGCACGTGTGATTAAAGGAAGAGAAATTGGGAGGCAACGGGGACCGTATGTATGGGTTCTAATACGTGATTTTATTTTTACTTTCTTTTCTTTTCTATCACTTGTTCCTATCCGTCAAGTGTCCCTCTAATGAGCGTCCTTTGGTGTGTTAATAGGCGCTTATCGCTTATCAGAGTCTGCAGACCCTGTGGGGAGATAAAGCCCACTCGACTGGCCCGTTCCCACAGGGAAGCTATCGAGGAGAAGCCCCTTCTGGAGGGTCTGACCTGCACTCCTCCTTTCATTTCAGCGAGAGTGAGTAGCCTCCTGCGGAAAATAGAGCAGCGGACCGTCTTTTGGGAAAAGGCAAATAAAGTCATTCCCATAATCTGTGGCGCTGATGGAGAACTGAGGGGGGGGCGACTGGTACCAGATGGACTGTTGTGGATGGAAAGAGAAGCGTCAGTCTTGGCAGAAACCTCTCAATGTGAAACGGGACGTTTCGTCGCTGATAAGCGCGCAGGTCATTGTTAAAGTTAAATGGCGAGCTGGGGGTGACACTGCATGGTTCTCACACACCATTAATTATTATTATTATGGGCGACACGGTGGCGCAGTGGTAGCGCTGCTGTCTCGCAGTAAGAAGACCAGGGTTCGCTCTGTGTCTGCGTGGGTTTCCTCCCACAGTCCAAAGACATGCAGGTTAGGTGCATTGGCGATCCTAAATTGTCCCTAGTGTGTGCCCTGCCCGGGATTGGTTCCTGCCTTGTGCCCTGTGTTGGCTGGGATTGGCTCCAGCAGACCCCCGTGACCCTGTGTTCGGATTCAGCGGGTTGGAGAATGGATTATTATTATTATTATTATTATTATTATGGTTTTGGCCACTGCCCGACGCTGCTTAATCTGATCACCCAGACGTTGTTGTTTAAACCTGACAGTAAAAAGACTGCACACGTCGGCCTTGCGTTTTTCTTCCCCAGAATCTCACTTTACAAAACAAACAGCTTTTAAATAATAAATCGATATCGGACGTGACTTTGTCAAAATGAAAGTCCAAAGACCCTGTAAACGTCAGCCACTTACCCAAAACCATTAACGACACTGGGCTCCCTAAGGCTCCCCAGTATAGCGCCTGGGCGGCTTTACCAGAGCGCTCCGCCGGCTTATTTCATCTTTTAAAGATCTCTGTGGGAAATCGGGGGAGATAAACATCGACAACGAATGCATTACTGCGCAGGCTGGATGTGACAACAGATGCTTTATTATACTAAATGAAAGGCGCTCTTTGCAGAGTCATGGTGTTAATAACGCCTGTTTTTACGGTTTGCTGTTGTCGAGGGTCCCTGCTGGCAGTACAGCGTTTGCAAAAAAATTCCTCTAAAGCTTAATAAGGTATCTGCAAGAATCTCGATAATTAAACATCCTCACTCGGGGGCTTTGGCTAATGGATGTCTAAAAAGAAGATTACATTAAGTTGAATTGAAGTTTGAATTAAACGGCTTAATCATACATCTAAAATTCATTATGGATGGCGCCGCGAACGTTTTGATTGCCTTAATGAAAGATCAGGTAAAGTGCATCGTTAGGACGGATTAGGGAGGCAGCCTGCTTACAAATGTCTGATTAGGCATCCGAATAGACCAGGAGCGCTAATTCGAGGAGTGGCTGGGAGGACAGAAAGAAGCAGCCGTTATTATTATTATTATTATTATTATAAGCCTGTCAGATCCCAGTTGCCAGTAAGGGGTCTAATAAAACCGGGTATGACTTGATGCCCCCTGGTTCGAATGCCAGCCGTGCCCGCATGTGCGCAACACGTTCGAGTGCCTTTCAGCTTTTCCCAACCCACTAAAATGTTAAACTGACCGTCTGAAGGGGTATCTGTGGTGATTATTCTGCCCAGCGCTTGACGTGGGTACTGGCAACTCTTCACTGGGGACCCATCCTGCCCCCCCCAAACCCCACTTATCACTGTCTCACCCTACCGGTAATTTGGTTTCACGTCTTTCACGCTTTGATGGGTTGGCATCTCCACATCGCGAGGGAGTGCGGGTGTGCCAAGCTCTGCAACTGGTACCCTTACAGATAAGGTTTCTTTACTGGCACTTTACCGGGCTGTGTGGTTCTACGTAACAAACGTGAGCGGGCTGCGCTCCCCTCGTCGACCCACCACGCTGGGCTCCCATTCCGTGCCCGCCTGCTATCTTCCTATACACTCTTAAAAATAAAAATGCCAGAGAGGTTCTTCACACCGAAGTCATCATATTTGTTTCTTATAAAGATCGTCCACATGGAGGTTCCGGAAAGACCCCCGATTTACTCTGAACAGCCATGCATACAGCAGTTGACACGAGACATCCCAACGGGTTCCTGATTTTACTTTTAATTAAAAGAAAGATCAATCAAACGGCGAAACGCCATCGGCTTTGAAGCCATCACGCGTCGCGGTCCCCTCCGTGTTCGGCTTGCTGATTATCCGCTTCCAGCCACCTTCTTATTCGCACAGCTTGTGCAGACCAGCAAAGTCAACACCGAGGAAGATATCTTTGTTCAGTGGTGCCAGGGCAAACGCGGGTATCTGGGGCAAAGTGACTGGCAGAGCGGGCACATCCCCATATACTGAATGTGAATAACTAAGATGTTTAAATAGAAGTACAAACGGTTAAATGGTAGCGGGTCACCCTAACGTGCAGAGGTGTGAGAAAGGACAGGCGCCTTTTTAAAAATCTGTAGTTGGCTTTGTGCGGCCTAACGCGGGTAACGCGATTAAATAAACGGGCAAAGTTGGCATAGCCGCATATCTAATGAACGGAATTTGAGGTGATGTGTGACGAGCACTGTGAAGACTCAAAGGCACCCCCAACCTCCTTTACCGCTGTCTTCTTCCACCTTTTTAACCTTTACCCCCCCCCCCCCCCCCCCCCGAACAAAACATTTCAACTTTGACAGAAATAAACAATATTCCAAATCATATATGTGAGTAATTGTTATTGCTCATAAATCAGATACGGCACTCATTTCCTCGTTACATATTTTCCATTCTGTTGTAGTGCGGTGTGGTGAAGCTGCCTGTTTGGCACCCCAAACCCTTCGCAGAGCACCCACTAACATAATAATAATAATTCATTACATTTATATAGCGCCTTTCTCAGTACTCAAAGCGCTATCCACATCAACAGTTATGGGGCCTCCATCGCAACCAGCAACAAGGTCTGGGATCCCTACGGGATTAGGGGCCCCAAAACTTAAGATGAATTAGTTTAGTAGTAGATCCGCCCCTGGGGGGCACACACTCGACACCACACACAGAAGGCGGTCCAATCAGGAACTGATGAGCAGCCCAATACGCCGTTAGTGCCATTAGATCGACCCCTCTAACCATACCACCTCAGACAAGGCTACATGGTGCGTTCCTCTAACTTCTCAGACAAACCGAATTAAGGAGCAGAACCTCCAGAAAGCAGCAGCGGTAAGGACGAGCGGCTGGCTGTATCTGAGCCGCTCCGTCTCATCTTCACCTTTTAGTTCTCACTTTAGAAGTAATCCATAAAGCGCAAGGCATCGATCGGCCGCCATTTACTCGCTGTCTGGACGGGCGCCGACAGAGATAGATTGCCCTTCGCTTCTCACCCCCCAAACCTTCACTTATGAAAAATCGCGCTGTCAATGGCCCGCCTTTCGCGCTCCCGCAGTTTTCACGCGTGACATGAAGGTGCGCGCCAGGGCGGCTGGATGACTCGGGGCGCCGGCCGACCAATGACATTGAACCTAAATGACGTCACGGGTACCGGAGCTCACGACCCAAGTTTAATGTCCGCCGAGCGGCGTCTGATCGGACGCACACCTTGAAAGTGAAGTGTGGGATGAAAAGCATAAGATTAAAATTCATAACGGAGAAGAAGGCCAATAAGCTCGTGAGTGAAACCCCCTGAGCGCTCGCTTTGTCAGCGGCGACGACAAAATAACGGAATCGCTAGCCATCCCGAGCCTTGAAGTTCACGAGCTTTCCGACGAGCCCTATAAGATTTAAGTTGTGTTTTAAGTATATCGGAAGCGCGTTATAAAGCTCCTCGCGATGGGACCACCGTAGAAGGCACTATATATTCGCTTATTAATTACCGCTGCCCTCTGATGAAGCCCAATGCCGTCATTCGTCTTTTAATAATTAAAACTGGTAATGACGTCATGGAGGGCGCAATGGTCGAACCGACCTTGGACTGAACGCCACTCCATCACAACACACACACGCACTTTGAAGAAAAACGGAGTATCTGGAGGAAGATGTAAGCAAACACGCGAAGAACGTGCAAACTCCCCACGTTCTGGTGTTTTGTGTTATTTCAGGAAATTGATTTTTGGATCACGCAGGTTCCGTTGTGCAGATTCAAACATTTCAACTGGGTGGTCTGGGGGTCTTTCTTTATTCAGAGCGTCTAAACATAAAGCGGTTGCACTCGTGGGCAGTGACATACCCAAAAAATAAAGGTGCCAAAGTGGCGTGTTAGAGAGACACCCTCATTGGGGAGCCATTTCGGGTTTCCCAAAACCGCCATCCAGACGAAGAACATTTATTTATTTACTGTAGATGTGTAACAGGCACCATAAATAACCACCACAAGATGCTAACAGGTTTGTGAAATACCGTCCTGTTCACGATTTGAAAAGGCCCCTCGCTACACACAGGCTGAGTTCAGGTTTTCTTGATCGGTTAGTATCCTGTTAGGTAGCCCGCTATAATTTAACGATCTCTGCATGTGTGCACATATTAAGCCCCCTTTCAAAGCCCAAAGAACCAATTTCATGTGCAATGTACCTTTATCCATAATGAGGTGATTCTTCGTCGAGCAATAGTTGAGTAGAGAAACACAGAAACACAACTTGCCACTTTAGAACTGGCGGTGCGGTGGCGCAGTGCTTAGCGTGCAGGCTGCTCCGTCGATCCAGGATCGCAGGTTTGACGCGGTCAGTGTTCCATCTGCACGCTGTCCCAGCATTCTCGTGTGGTTCTCTACAGGTTACTTCAGTTGACCCCCCCACGACATGCAAATGAGGCTAACCGGCGGTTCCAAACTACTATTTGAGTAAAGATTTCCTGCATTGTGCCCTGGGCTTGCTGGTTTAGGTTCCAGATTCCCAGGCGAACATGCTCAAAATACAGCGGGTGGAGAACATGGAAGGATGGATAAAGTACTAACATTCGACAAGTACTTCAAAAAGAATTCAAAATAAAGGCAGAAAATGGTCAGTTTCATCTCCCCGTCACCCTACCTTTGCACACTCACGATCATTTTTAGGTGCCCTTAAATAGTACTGTGAGTACACAAAGGCGTTGGGCACGTCTGCATCCGCTTGAACCCGTGTTCGTCCGCTGTGAAACCCGCCGTGCTCGTGTTCTGACAGTTCAAAGACTTGCCCTGTCGGACACCGTTAAGTGCGCCCTGTGTATATGCACCCAATAATTATATATATATATATATATATATATATATATATATATATATATATATATATATATATATAAATAAAATGTGTATAGGCCTGCCACCCGTGCGTGGCGATATATCCGAGAAATGTCGGCTCCAAGACACACACCTTCAGACGCCGCATCTCTGTAACTGGATGGCGGGCAGCCTGAGCCCATCCCGGTGGGCTCGGTGCGAGGCAGGAAAGCAGCCACAGACAGGGCGCCAGTCAGTGCTGTTGAGATCGGCACCCTCTTGAAAACGCCGCTTCCAAAATGGCATTTTACTGGTTTATGTGTATGTGATTCCTTGTTGAACCACTGCCAATCCATGCTAAAGGGAGGAGCTCTTTGCACAACATTGGGTCTTTGGACTGAACGGGTTCTGAAGATGTGGACGAAAGAGAGACTTTTGATGTTTAGTGGGCTAGTGGAACAGTTTAAGATGATCTGAAGTTATAGCCCGAGTTATTGTGGGCAGCGAGAGCCCTTTTAAAATCTGGATCATAAATTTGATATTTGTGGTATACATGTTGCAGATCTAAGTAAGTATTCTTTCCGAAACCTTCATCTGGATGGTTCTTGTGGGATCCAAAAATGGTTCCCCTATGGCATTGCACAAAAAACCCAAAACTTTTTGACACCTTTATTTTAAAGAGCTTTGCCCACCTATGCAAAGTCGCAGGTCTCCCTAATAAAGCGGAGGTGCAGTCACTAAATGAAGTCCCCCAAGGGGAACGTGTTCAGAATGAAGCGTAGCCTGTGCACTTATTTTCTTTGCACAAATGAGGAATCTGCACAAAACACATTTTTAGCTTCCCCTCAATGTGGCACTTGCAGGGTGTTGGGGTTCCACATTTGTTGACAGAGCAATTCCATTCTGGGAAGGGTTTTTTTTTTTTAACATATGAAGTTAATTCTTTGTGCTTTGAAAGGCTTCTTTATATGTAGGGGAAAAAAATGAAATGTTTAATGTTTGGTAGGCTATCTAGCTGGACACCGCTCGGGAAACCTGAACATAGCCTGTGTTATTATAACCAGCGAGAGTCCTGAGCCATTCAATCTGCTACATAAAGAAGAGGGACGCCTCACGCCTGGACAAACTGGTGAGGAAGGCAGGCTTCTATTGTAGGCACAGAGCTGGACAGTCTGACATCTGTGGTGGAGTGACAGGCGCTGAGCAGACTCCTGTCAATCATGGAGAATCCACTGCATCCACTGAACAGGATCATCTCCAGACAGAGGAGCAGCTTCAGCGACAGACTGCTGTCACCGTCCTGCTCCACTGACAGACTGAGAAGATCGTTCCTCCACCACACTGTGCGACTCTTCAATTCCACCCGGGGGTGGTTGTGTAAACGTTAACATTATACAATGTTATTGTCTGTTATACCTGCCTCGCACTCTCCATCTTGCACTGCGCTTTTATTGCTCTTTAATTAATATTGTTTTTATCAGTATACTGCTGCTGAAGTATATGAATTTCCCCTTGTGGATTAATAAAGTATCTATCTATCTGTCTATCTATCTATCTATCATCACCGCAGGGCTATTTCCTGTATGGAACGCGTTATGGATGTCTGTCTATATGAATCCTCCACGCGGATGGGTCTTTTAAGAACCCAAAATGGTTCCCCCATGGCATCGCACTGAAGAAGCAGGCTAGCACCTTTATTTTTAACAGTGAAGCCGATTAATCGAAGTTAACTCTCGCTGGACCTTTCACTGAAAAAAGTATAACATTCATGTTGTTCATTCAACGTAAATTTTCTCTTTCAAGCAACCTAAGATTAGTCATTTAGTGTTGTAGCTTGAAATATTTGGTTACAGATGCCGGTTAAGTGGATTGGCGATTCTAAATTGGCCCTAGTGTGTGCTTGGTGTGTGGGTGTGTTTGTGTGTGTCCTGCGGTGGGTTGGCACCCTGCCCGGGATTGGTTCCTGCCTTGTGCCCTGTGTTGGCTGGGATTGGCTCCAGCAGACCCCCGTGACCCTGTGTTCGGATTCAGCGGGTTGGAAAATGGATGGATGGATGGATGGATCTCAATCATTGTACCAAAGTAAGTTATGGTGGAGGGAATGAACATAAAAATCCTATTTCAGTTAACCTAATATTTTCGGTTGTTCGTGTGCTGTGTGCGAGGGGCCGTTTGTATTTTCTTTTGGTTGAACTTTCCAGCGTGCTGGCTTTCCAACTTTCAAAAAAGAAGAACACTTTGTCTCGAGTGGAGTGGACGTGGCTATACAGGTCTGGTCATTTTCAGCAGAAGACATTTATAACATTTATAAGTAATCCTGTTTCTCAACTATTAATTTTATGTATAAGAACTCGTAATAAAACATATTTTCAAAAAAGCTGTAGAAACGTTTAATATTTTTTTTGTTGCATATTTAAGATTTACACTGCAAAATGCTTGTGTATTTGCACTAGATTTTAAAATAAATGTTAAAAGTACAGCATTGGGATGTGTTATGTTCATAATATTTCTAATAGCATAAAAACAGGTTACGACCAATAAACCATTTTAAATTGTAACAACTTAAAAATAGATTTACTCCTGTATAAAACAAGTGAATTACACCCAATCACTCTAAATGATTCGATTCAACTTAAAAATTGTGGGTTCAAGAAGATAAAAAGAATTATACTGGTTCAGATTCAAAATATTAACAATAATAATTCTTTGCATTTATATAGCGCTTTTCTCACTACTCAAAGCGCTCATCAATTGCAGGTTAAGGGCTTTGCTCAAGGGCCCAACAGAGCAGAGTCTCTATTGGCATTTACGGGATTCGAACCGGCAACCATCCGATTGTCAATGCAGATCCCTGGCCTCAGAGCCACCACTCCGCCTATTAATGATTAAGTGTGAATCATTACCTTAATTATTTTAAGTTGAACGGAGGTTATACTTTTTTCAGTGTAATTGTTAAGAGTTGGCCTGCCAGATGTTAGCAAGGCCACTTCATGCACCTCGCAGCTGGCACTTCTCTGTGTAGAGCGTGTCTGCCTATTTCCCCCCTTTTTTTACTCCACTCTGACTGAGAGACGAGGTGTGTGAGAGTGGGTGCTACGATGGACTGGCATCATCTCCAAGCCTATTTCCTGCCTTGCACCCACTGCTGCCAGGATAGGCTGTGGTTCCCGACAGTGAATTCACGTAAGCAGATTTAGGAATGAGACCCGGCACTTCAGAGTGCCTGTCCCCGGTGCTCACCACAGCACGAGTTAAGCTGGATCTGACAAGAGCAGATTTTTTTGCCAGATTTGACGTTAGGTTTGACTTTTCTTTGAGTGCAGGTAGAGTTTCTACCTTCTCAGACATCTAAATGCAAAAATCCCGAATTCCGTCTTGCAGCGTTCTCATCTAGTCAAAGGCATGGGGCTGCATAAACGGCAATGCTTGACACGAGCTCCTCAATTAGCATCGCGTCGCCGCACGCAGGGACATTTGCTTGAGTGACACGAAGTGTCAAGACGAATGGCTCCTCCTGCTTCACCACACCCATTCTTGATTTGACTAGCCTGGCAGCGTTCTGGGTTCGGATTGGACAGAGAAATGTCACTTAATCGTGACTGCACAAAAACAAAAGGAGGCAATGAAGATAAAAAACAGAGCAAGCTCGGAGAAAGTGCGAGGCGGAGGGAAGAAGCTCTGATTGTCTGTCAGTCCCAAGCAGCAGCGAAAACAGCTGACGGGGGAGCATACACCTTCAAGGACGGGCTGGGTTCCTTAATGACAAGATGCCGCGAGGATTTCTAGTAAAAAGGAGCAAGCGAGCGTCCGCCGCATCCTACAGGGTCCGTGACGACGAGAAGGACCCCCTAAACCGGGAATACCTGCCTGACATGGCAGAAATGCAGACTGTTGCGCACACAGAAGAAGTGCGGCTATCCCGCCATGCGCTCGAGACGCCCGAGGAAAACGAAGAGGCTGGAGCGGATCACGCCGATCAGTCCCCGAGGGCGGCTACCTCCGATGATTGCCCTTTCCTGGCTGGTGTACCCAACGCAAGGCACGACTCGCCACAACAAGACTCGTCCGTGTTCACCGGCATCTCATACACCAGTCCGATCAAACTGGTCGGGACGGAAATGAAAAAGGCACTCTTTGAAAGATGCCTTAGCTCCCCGGCTTCTGCAGAATCGTTTCCTACTCCGACCTCAGTGACCCCCATCGAGAGACTCTTAATGCACCCTCTGACCTTCTCGGGCTCCGACATCAAAATGGACACCCCGGCTCACTTGTATTCCACGTTCCACCATGCCATGAAGCGGCCCTATGGGGAATGTACAGAACGAAAAAACAAAGGGCTGGTTAAAAAAACCAAAGTCATGAGGAAACTGAACTTCGAAGACGAGGTGACTACCTCCCCCGTGCTTGGGCTAAAGATAAAGAAAGAGTGCCCGGGACTGAAACCAAGCGCCAGCTCGGGCAGCAGGAACCCCTTAGGTGAGTTCATATGCCAGCTTTGTAAAGAGGAGTACCCGGACCCGTTCTCCTTAGCGCAGCACAAGTGCTCTCGGATTGTCAGGGTCGAGTACCGCTGCCCCGAGTGCGAGAAAGTTTTCAGCTGCCCCGCCAACCTCGCGTCTCATCGCAGGTGGCACAAACCTCGCCCGCCTAACAGCGAAGACAAACACAGTTCCAAAAAACAGGAGGTCGCCCTTGAGCTGGAAACGCTCAAGCCGCTGGTCAAAGGCAAAGAGAACGCCGGCAAGCTCCTCGCTCGAGATCAGCACCACGCGTCTACGGACAGCTCCCTCTGCCAGGGCGCCGAGGCGCTCCTCAAGCACGAAGCCAAGCTCGCCTTTCAGGAGAGCGCCTTGTTCCTGGACCCTCGTTTTCACCCACCAGGGGGCTCCTTATTGTTCGGAAGCAAGTCCAGCGCAACAGGTAGCGACAAGATGCTGACTTGTACAGACGCAACAGACGAGGTGGCCCTGCCACATTCGCCAACGCCCGGCTTGCAAGACGAGCTGTTTGAATGTCACCATTGTCAAAAGAAGTTTCGTAGGCAGGCCTACCTCAGAAAACACCTGGCCGCGCACGAAGTGGTGCGATCGTCGTCCTCTTCGACGTCCTCCTCCTCCTACTGTCACATCGAAAGCGGCCAGATCACTTACCCGTGCCATCTTTGCGGGCTGCACTTCCCGTCCGCCGAGATCAGGGACAAGCACCGGCTGTGGCACGCTGTACGAGAGGGCATCTGTGGTACCTCGTTAGGTCGACAGGACCCCGTACCAGGACAGCAGCAGATGTACTCCTGCAAGCACTGCCCCTCCACCTTCTTCAGCTCGCCCGCCTTGACGCGACATATCAACAAGTGCCACCCGACCGAAAGCAGACAGGTGCTTTTACTGCAGGTGCCCGTTGGTCCAGGGTGCTGACTGTCAGTAAGCTGTCTTGAGACATTTATGGTTAGACCAGCCGAGGCGTACACCCGTCTGAACGGCCGAGGGTCGCTCGGCGATGTCGGGGTGACGCAGGGCTGCGCCTGGAAGGCAGTCGGAGCGTTCGATTAAGTCTACTACCCAAAGTACTGATGTTTGAGAAATATTTATGGTAGTTCCTATGGAAATTAAATGTGATTGTTAAGTACTGTTGTAGTGTTTATATATGCATATATTTTTTAAAAAAGTTATATAAACATATTTTATTACGGGCATTACCGAGGTTTATTGTTTTGTATCAAAAGCAAAAACAATTTTGTGTATGTGACTTTCATATGAAACCTCATCAAAACCCCCATTCAGTAAAGTGAAGTGAAGCAGCATTATATGGCATGAAGTGACCAGGGCCAAGTGGGCACCTGGGCAAGTCGCCACACCCCCCCATATGAGAACACAGGATGTGCCCATCCGCCTCTTCACTTTACTTCCCCACTGTCAGTAACCAAAGAGCTCGACTGTACTTGATATTTGATGTAAACTGTATGGCTCATTTTCATCCATCAAATTCCGTGGTTTCTTATAATCAGTTACAATTGTAGGTGTATTTTCTCATGTGTATAATGAGATTCTGAAATTATTTTCCTAACTGCAATAAAAATGCTTTTTAAGAGTACACTGGTGACATTATTACACACGACGGGCGCGACTATTAAAAGGTGCTAACGGAAATGGTGTAATGAAAACGGAGACACTTACCCGATAGTTGCTAATTGGCCACTTTGTCTCCGACTAAACACCGCATTAGGAATCGTCCAAGTGAGATGGGAGGAAATGGAGATGGGAAGTGAAGCGAAAGCTCGCAAGGTTTAACCAAGACATCAATCCTCTACATAGGCACATTATGATGCAGTAGCACTGCTGTCCCCCGAGCAGCCATGACCTCTTGAACTCTCATTCAATTATGAAGACATTTAATAACTACTTGACGCATAGGAAACGAAAGAGGATCCGATTTAGAAGGGATCGACTGGCTCCTCTGATAAGACATTTATTTATTCAACTACAACCTGTAATGCAAGAACTGATATTTTGTCTAATTTGCCTTACAGAATCCTGCTTAACACATTTGTGCCCCCCAAAAAAGAAAAGCTTTGTCCTCATTTCTCACTTTATTTTCAGCCTTGTCTTCCTGCGTGTGAGGTGTCAATGAAACATTCTGCGCAACATTTGGCTTCAGCATCGATATCTGGTGGAAGATGCGAAACTTGTCGCAAAATTAGGGGGACTGGATTTTATGTAAGTTCACTGCATCAGCCTGTTTGATCCCAGTATCCAGAGTGAAGGAAAAATTACAGAGCCACAATTTACATTTTTATTATTATTTTTTTTTTTTAAACACAGACAGAAAAGAATAATTTTTTATAATAAATTGCACATCCATTTTTCTTCTTGTAGAACCATTACAAATTTATAGATACTACATGTATGACAATAAATTATATATATATATATAATATATATATAGGAACTCATGTATATATAGATTTGAGCTTTCCTCTTACACTTGTATTTACACATGCAGTTAGTACTGTCATCATGCGGCATTTGGTTAATAACATATACAGTACTCCTAAGTTCACTACAAATGTGTGCCGACATTTTCATTTGGAATACGAGTAAATCCCAAGAACTGAACACAAGTGTTGTGATCATTTTGCATGGATAATTTTGTGGTATTAATATTCACAACTATAATTATTCCATGTTGGAGGGAAGTGAAAAATGGGCACAATGCATCAATTACCAAATAATCGCCACGACTGGGCAAAGTGATGTCAGCAGTGTTGGCAAGAAGTGGAGCAAACTCGGACTGCGCAGTTTTGACAAATACTGCAGAAATGTTGGGACGTTCAAATCAACGGAAAGGCCTAATTACCTGTCATCGGCCCATAAAATAAAGACAAGAGTATCTAGATCTGATGGGACTGCAGAGCTATCAGAATAGGCTTATTTGAAATCATTGAATTAAAAAAAAAAATAAACGGAACCAATAGATTATTAAAAAAATATACAGGTGTGCATGTATAAAACCAAGAGAACGCATCAACATTCAAGTGTTAAAAATGTAGCGCAATAAAAACTTCAGCCTGGTCACTCTAATTTTGCAGTGCTTCTTCGCCTAAGCCACAGTCAACGCTTCCAGCTTTGTGTATTCACACTCGGCAGCCTCCAAGTCAATGGCTTTGCTGACTGAACGGTTTGTGAGCCAGGCAGAGGACAGAGCTGTGCACAGTACCACCGAGTTGAGCTCAGGCGCAAAGATATAAGGCAGCTTGTGGATGGTGCAAGGCTACAGAATTGGTCAGGCGGGGTGGGGTGGGACAGCAGCGAGAGGAACTTCAAACCAGTGGGGCAGCTCGCCTCCTCTCAACCTTCTCCATCAGCATAGGAAGGAAGGCAGGCATTGATGTGCAGGTAAAAACAAACCTGAGCTGCAACAACTCAGTCATGAATGAAGTAAAAGGTTCACAATACAGCGTCTGGCTTTTGAGAATAGGAGGTCGAAATAAAAGAAGATAAAGAATTGTCTTTTATAATCAATTAGTCTGAACTGGGAAGGAATCAGTTATGTTGCTATTTACCAAGAGACAAACAGAAGTGCATGCGGCTTTCCTTCTGTCAAAAGGACAGAGTCCACCTTTGTCACATTCTCTTTGCGTAACAGGCAGACACGGGCCAGGTTAAGAGCTGTCAAAAGATTCAGACTTCACGCTGTATACAAAGACCACCTTTCTTTGTATGCAGGGATCAAAAAAGAAATAATAAGCTAGAGAGAGCAGAAGCACTTCCGAGTGTGTAAAATGAACACAGCACGCCAGTGTCTTTGGCTTTACATTGGAAATTCAAAGAGCTCAGTAACACGCGAATTGGGCTGCTCAAGCACATCCTCAATCATCTTCAACTCCTGTTTCATGCAAAAACAATTTTTTTTTTTTCCTGAAGACTTTTGTATAAAACTTTTTTAATTTACAATGGTAAAAATCTGTATGAATGGTACTCCTAAATAATAAAAAATAAATAAATTAAAAAAATTAACAACTGTAACAGTTCAATGCCAACATACTAATACTCATAAGAGCATTTGTTCTCACATAGATAATGAACATAACAGCCAAAAGGCCAAAAAAAAAAAATGATGGGAGTCAAATGAGAGTCAAACATGAAAATAATCAAAACATTGACGAAATTCCAGTGCTTTTGTAAAGTCTCTGACGGAGTGGCTTTGACTCTAGGAGGCAGGCACAGTGAAAAATCCATGTGTTGACCGTCGCACGGAGGAAATGGAAACAAAGAGCAATGTTCTGCACCACGATGATTCCTTTCGCAAGGGTAAGGTAGACTGAGCCTCTTCTCAAGTTTACGCTGCGGCACTGTGATCATCAGGATTTGTTAGCGGAGCCAGAGGAGCGGCGCAGTTTCATAGACATGCGGCTCTTGCTAGCACGAGGTGACATTGGTGAGGCTAAGTCGTTCCCGTCTGCCTGTGCTGCTGGACCTTCGACTTGCTGATTCTCTGGGCATGAGCCTGCAGAAACAATACGGGGACAAAGAGTGCAACAGTGAGGATCTTGTGCCACCAGCCGCGGGAGCAAGCATCTGAGATACTGAAGACTAACTCATCGTAGAGATGGTCCATGGGGTGACTCGTGCAGAAAGCATGGGGTATGAAAAACTTCAGAGAGGAACTGAGGTGCTGAGTCCTGAACAACATGTCAACCCTGCTAAGGGCATTTCGTTAAACATCAAGCCTTTGTTACATTTACAGGCACCAACTTCCCTATGTGGGATGTGGACGTTACCACAAAGATACTGTAGTGAAACATGAGAAGAAAAAAAAAAGGTCATACTTTACTGTCAGTTTAGAACAAGTATTTGTTAATGTGGTGCTGTACTGGCACAGCTTGTCAATTAACATCCGTGAGAGTGTGATAAACAGCATACACTGTGTATATAAATATATATTAGGGTGGCCCACAAACCAAACTGGAGGGTCGCTCCATTCTAAACAGTTTATTTGTATTGTTACTAAATACATACTTTTGCATAGGCATTCTTAACTGACTAAGTGATTAGTAAACAATAAAAAAAATTAAGCAGAGAACATTCCAGTACTAAGGTGGAATTCCCAGAACATTCTAGGAGTAAGTGGAAGTTTCTAGAACATTCCAGTATTAAGCAGGAGCTTCAAGAACATTTTAGTAGTAAGTAGGGGTAGTGAACGTTACAGCCGATAGAGAAGTAAGTCTTACTGAAAGGTATAATGGAGGTGAACTCGAACAGTTTATTGCTCAACTGATCACAAACCACCACAAGACCTTGGAAACTTCATCAGAGTACTAATGTTGTAGACCTACAAGTGTATATCGGTTGTTTGCTCTTCAGCTCAAATGGCATAAAACATGCCCAGTGGAGTGACCTCTAAATGTTTTTTTTTTTAAAATCAAAAATAAACTTTATTTGTTTTAAATACATTGAACAGTAAAACTAGCCTTGTGCAGAACCTGAATCTGTTATTTTTATTTGTACCTCCCTAATACACACACATTCTTCAGCATGTTCATCTGCAGCGCTCTTGTGCATTTTCTGCACTGGCTTATTCCACTTCATATTTAAAGTATCAGACAAAAGGCAGGAACCAAAAATGGGCCAGAGCACCAATTTAAGACAAACTGGCCACGGTTTCATTTTTACTAGGCTTTCTGTGGGATGCAAGGCCAGTTACAAGTGTGACAAGAATGCAGAAAGTCAGCAGCACCCCCCCTCCATAAGCTGAATGGCTAAATTACTGCTCCGGTAACAAAGGTGTAAATCAAAGATGAGCTGACAAGCAAGCAGGTACTCCCCTAAGCACATTCATTTTAGACTTGTAATCAAACACTGACCTCACTGGAGGAAATAACACATCAATATGCAGACACCGGATGTACAACTGGAATCCAATCACCAGAGGCGACTTTTTCTTTTAAAACTAAGTGCACGCATCTCTTCTGTCTCTTTGGAGCAGGAAGCCACCCGCTCTCTAGGGAACAAAAAGCTTGCAAAATTTCTTTGGGCCTGAAAGCTACTCTTCATCGATCCTTGGAACTGGAAGCCGTGAACTAGCTTTACGATCCATTGTTTCAAGCCATGCTCTGTGTCAGTAAGTGAACCCAGTCTATAAAGGCTAAGAAGCAGTCTTTAAGAAGGGAATGTTAATGGCTAAACCTTTGTGCTAGAAAATGTCACATTTTACCCTACAAGGTTTTATGGGAAACAGCAAAGAGCCTAACAGTGTGTTGAGAAAGAAAACACCACACAATGGACAAGGGACCACGTGGCACAAAAACTGCACCCCAAGGCAAGCACAGTTTTCCACTCAAATCTAGGGCAACAACATAACTCCACTTAGCTGTAAAAGGGTTTACCTGAGCTAAGATACATTAGAACTCAAAGTAGCTGGTAATGCCACCAACCAAACTCCTTCTTTCTTATGTTTCTTACTGTGTCAGGCAAAATTCTAGTTTTACAAACTTATAATTCATTTAGAGACAAAAAGCACTGAATATGAACATAATGGTTTAGCCCTCTCTCAATAAGAGGCTGTGCATTAGAGCAAGGGTGGGATGATGTGAGGTCATGCTAAAATTCCAAAGCTTGTATAACAAAAACAAAATCTAGAAAACCTGTAAACGAATATAAAGCAGCCAACCTCTTCCTTGCTAGTTGTTTGTCTTTCTATTGTCTGTCACACAGATCCTGTGTTTTAACTTATTTCAATAATAGTTGTGTATATTTGGAAATTGTGTTATTCTATTTCTTAAAATAAGTATGCTTTAGTTAGCTTGATTCAGAAACCCCACCTAAACAGAAAGGCAAAAAAAAGAAAGCAGGGGCCTTACTGAATTATCTTAAAAAGTACTAGCCTTGGAAAATGCAAAACTGACTGATTAACACTAACCCTAACGGACACACACAATTTCTACAACCACCTGTCAGAAAGCAGATATCAACTTACAAATTTAAAATGTTTATCTAAGCAATGTGAGAGTGCCCAGAAAAAAGTGGACAACTGAGAATGTGCAAACTCCACACAGACAATGATCCAGTTATGGACTGAACCCAAGTCCCAGCACTAACATCTGTGCCATCATGACACTCTACAGTGCATTTAATTCTAAATAAAACAAAACAGCACATTCAATTTTCAACATATGTGCACTGTTCTTCTTATTAAACATGCATATTCAGCAGAAGAATACAGTGGGGCAAAAAAGTATTTAGTCAGCCACCAATTGTGCAAGTTCTCCCACTTAAAAAGATGAGAGAGGCCTGTAATTTTCATCATAGGTATACCTCAACTATGAGAGACAAAATGAGAAAAAAAAATCCAGAAAATCACATTGTCTGATTTTTAAAGAATTTATTTGAAAATTCTGGTGGAAAATAAGTATTTGGTCACCTACAAACAAGCAAGATTTCTGGCTCTCACAGACCTGAAACTTCTTCTGTATGAGGCTCCTCTGTCCTCCACTCATTACCTGTATTAATGGCACCTGTTTGAACTCGTTATCAATATAAGAGACACCTGTCCACAACCTCAAACAGTCACACTCCAAACTCCACTATGGCCAAGACCAAAGCGCTGTCAAAGGACACCAGAAACAAAATTGTAGACCTGCACCAGGCTGGGAAGACTGAATCTGCAATAGGTAAGCAGCTTGGTGTGAAGAAATCAACTGTGGGAGCAATTATTAGAAAATGGAAGATATACAAGACCACTGATAATCTCCCTCGATCTGGGGCTCCACGCAAGATCTCACCCCGTGGGGTCACAAATGATCACAAGAACGGTGAGCAGAAATCCCAGAACCACACGGGGGGACCTAGTGAATAACCTGCAGAGAGCTGGGACCAAAGTAACAAAGGCTACCATCAGTAACACACTACGCCGCCAGGGACTCAAATCCTGCTTAAGCCAGTACATGTGCAGGCCCGTCTGAAGTTTGCTAGAGAGCATTTGGATGATCCAGAAGAGGATTGGGAGAATGTCATATGGTCAGATAAAACCAAAATACAACTTTTTTTCGTGTTTGGAGGAGAAAGAATGCTGAGTTGCATCCAAAAAACACCATACCTACTGTAAAGCATGGGGGTGGAAACATCATGCTTTGGGGCTGTTTATCTGCAAAGGGACCAGGACAACTGATCCGTGTAAAGGAAAGAATGAATGGGGCCACGTATCGTCAGATTTTGAGTGAAAACCTCCTTCCATCAGCAAGGGCATTGAAGATGAAACGTGGCTGGGTCTTTCAGCATGACAATGATCCCAAACACACCGCCCAGGTAACGAAGGAGTGGCTTCGTAAGAAGCATTTCAAGGTCCTGGAGTGGCCTAGCCAGTCTCCAGATCTCAACCCCATAGAAAATCTTTGGAGGGAGTTGAAAGTCTGTGTTGCCCAGCGACAGCCCCAAAACATCACTGCTCTAGAGGAGATCTGCATGGAGGAATGGGCCAAAATACCAGCAACAGTGTGTGAAAACCTTGTGAAGACTTACAGAAAACGTTTGACCTCTGTCATTGCCAACAAAGGGTATATGACAAAGTATTGAGATGAACTTTTGTTATTGACCAAATACTTTTTTTCCACCATAATTTGCAAATAAATTCTTCAAAAATCAGACAATGTAATTTTCTGGATTTTTTTTTCTCATTTTGTCTCTCATAGTTGAGGTATGCCTATGATGTAAATTACAGGCCTCTCTCATCTTTTTAAGTGGGAGAACTTGCACAATTGGTGGCTGAATAAATACTTTTTTGCCCCACTGTAAATGTACTAAGAGTCTGTACTTGTGTAATGAAAAAGATACCTCAAATACCTGGTACCTCAAATAGCATTAGTTCCGGGTGTTACTTCTGGGGAGCTGGAATGCAAACTTTAGTATAAGAATGGATGACCAGAGATAATGAAAAATCAAATCACAGGTAACCATCAAGACTAAAGATAATCTCTTATGAAACACAAATCACATGAGGAGTAATGCTAGCACAGAATCGGCTACAAAGCCATGTTGTAAAGTTGCCATATTGTTAACCTTAAAGAGAAGTTAGCATCAGCTACACTGATCCCTGTTATTAGTTCATAAATGAGGCTAAATTGCCTCCTGTCATTGTGGTCTTTCTTTTAATTTTGGATTGTTTTAAACAAGCTGAAATTTTACATATACATACATATATACATACATACAGTGCATCCGGAAAGTATTCACAGCGCATCACTTTTTCCACCTTTTGTTATGTTACAGCCTTATTCCAAAATGGATTACATTCATTTTTTTCCTCAGAATTCTACACACAACACCCCATAATGACAACGTGAAAAAAGTTTACTTGAGGTTTTTGCAAATATATTAAAAATAAAAAAAACTGAGAAATCCCATGTACATAAGTATTCACAGCCTTTGCTCAACACTTTGTCGATGCACCTTTGCAGCAATTCCAGCCTCAAGTCTTTTTGAATATGATGCCACAAGCTTGGCACACCTATCCTTGGCCAGTTTCGCCCATTCCTCTTTGCAGCACCTCTCAAGCTCCATCAGGTTGGATGGGAAGCGTTGGTGCACAGCCATTTTAAGATCTCTCCAGAGATGTTCAATCGGATTCAAGTCTGGGCTCTGGCTGGGCCATTCAAGGACATTCACAGAGTTGTCCTGAAGCCACTCCTTTGATGTCTTGGCTGTGTGCTTAGGGTCGTTGTCCTGCTGAAAGATGAACCGTCGCCCCAGTCTGAGGTCAAGAGCGCTCTGGAGCAGGTTTTCATCCAGGATGTCTCTGTACATTGCTGCAGTCATCTTTCCCTTTATCCTGACTAGTCTCCCAGTCCCTGCCACTGAAAAACATCTCCACAGCATGATGCTGCCACCACCATGCTTCACTGTAGGGATGGTATTGGCCTGGTGATGAGCGGTGCCTGGTTTCCTCCAAAGGTGACGCCTGGCATTCACACCAAAGAGTTCAATCTTTGTCTCATCAGACCAGAGAATTTTCTTTCTCATGGTCTGAGAGTCCTTCAGGTGCCTTTTGGCAAACTCCAGGCGGGCTGCCATGTGCCTTTTACTAAGGAGTGGCTTCCGTCTGGCCACTCTACCATACAGGCCTGATTGGTGGATTGCTGCAGAGATGGTTGTCCTACTGGAAGGTTCTGCTCTCTCCACAGAGGACCTCTGGAACTCTGACAGAGTGACCATCTGGTTCTTGGTCACCTCCCTGACTAAGGCCCTTCTTCCCCAATCGCTCAGTTTAGATGGCTGGCCAGCTCTAGGATGAGTCCTGGTGGTTTTGAACTTCTTCCACTTACGGATGATGGAGGCCATTGTGCTCATTGGGACCTTCAAAGCAGCAGACATTTTTCTGTAACCTGCCCCAGATTTGTGCCTTGAGACAATCCTGTCTCGGAGGTCTACAGACAATTCCTTTGACTTTATGCTTGGTTTGTTCTCTGACATGAACTGTCAACTGTGGGACCTTATATAGACAGGTGTGTGCCTTTCCAAATCATGTCCAGTCAACTGAATTTACCACAGGTGGACTCCAATGAAGCTGCAGAAACATCAAGTGCAGAAACATCAAGGATGATCAGGGGAAACAGGATGCACCTGAGCTCAATTTTGAGCTTCATGGCAAAGGCTGTGAATACTTATGTACATGTGCTTTCTCAATTTTTTTTATTTTTAATAAATTTGCAAAAATCTCAAGTAAACTTTTTTCACGTTGTCATTATGGGGTGTGTAGAATTCTGAGGGAAAAAATGAATTTAATCCATTTTGGAATAAGGCTGTAACATAACAAAATGTGGAAAAACTGATGCGCTGTGAATACTTTCCGGATGCACTGTGTATATATATATATATATATATATATATATATATATATATATATATATATATACATACATATACATACAGTATATATACATACATATATATACATACATATACATACAGTATATATACATACATACACATACAGTATATATACATACATACATATATACATACGTGATCTTCTCGGAAGACAATTTGAAGTCCCGCTAGAGATACTTTAACTTGCTCCCAGCTCTTAAAACAATGACAAGCAACAAGCAAAACACGTAGCTCGCCAGCAGCAGAAACCCAGCAGATGATCCGACCGCTTCTCCTTGCGTGCATTCAGCCACCCTAACCCCCCCCCCCCCCCTTCACAATGCGAGGGGCAGAGACGCGAAGTGGCAAAAGGACAGCTGCTGTACAGGCTTTAAAATGATCAACAGCAGCAGATGATCCGACGGCATCTCCTTATCGTGCATTCAGCCGCCCCCTTCACAACGCGAGCAGAGTTATACGTCCTGCGAGTAAGAGATGTAACCACACCCGGGGCCAGAAATAAAGGACAAGTATTGCTTTTACAAAAGTTTTAAAGTATAAGTGAAAATAATGCATACGTAACAATTCCCATGAAACTACATCTCTTTAAATTGTATATTCGGTAAACCAATCCTGGGGGTGGGCGAGCGAAGCGGACAGAGGGCAGAGCTCCCTAGTGTGTATGTGTGTATACAGTATATATATATAGCCAGTGCCTATCCTGGATGTATTTGGGACAAGACTTGAAACAACCCTGGACAGGCATCCAGTAATAGCAGAAAAGCACACATAATTTATTTAACATGTTTTCAACGACTTTCAAATTTCCTCACCTTACAGTGGAAAGAGATGCACAGAATGCCCCTATAATATCCAGTTCACTCAACATTTCTGGACATCATCCACCCCAGGAACTTTAAACTTTGGAGCTTTTTAACTAGCAGTGTCATGGAAAAGATTAAAGGTGTTTTGAAGTCCAGTATTTGGATACAATACACAACCAATAGGGTTTGTGTGAACTTTAGTGTAAATATCTTCTAGTTTAGCATTGTAAATCCTTTTAGCACATTGCTTATTTTGTTGTCTACAACAGCCTAAATATCCCTTTCAGTCACCAGCATTATACTGGCCACTTTTGTAGTGAAATGCGTCAAAGAAATAAGAATTAAGCTTATTTTCTATTTTCTTACCAGTATATATTATTCCCCCAAAATGTTCAGAAATACAATGAATGTCCTCCTTTGCTTACTGCAAAAATAATGGATGAACCTTTTATCGTATAGACATTTGAGATGTTAAAAATACAGTTGTGTAGCTGTGTTTAGGAAGTTTTAATTGCCCTTTTATTCTTAATTTGTGTGGTTAATGCTATTTTCATTATTTGAACAAACGTTACATAGTTGCCTTTTCTTCTACAATATTATGCCTTTTGATATGTATTAGTCACTAATCCTCCTTACATTTCTTCAAGTGACCCAACATTTGCAAATTTCTCCCAAGTTTTTTTATTCAGGTTTTCATCAGTAGTACAAATTTTGACTTTTTATTTTTTTTTTTTAAACAAAATAACAGTTTTTGAAAGTTCATTCCACCAAATGAATGTTACAATCATAACATTATCATTGTTCATAAAATCAAATAGGCTTCTAAAGATGATACAAGCAATACCAAAAATCATACAGCAATTAAAACAATGATTCATTAATATTTTAAGAATTCATGTGTTCTGCTACTTAATGCTGACAGTATTATAGCAAAAATCAACCGTGACCATGATATCACCATCTATATTTCTGAATACATGATTATTTAGAAGCAGTACCATCTATGCTGTGCTCACATTAAATGCCATGCCTTTAGCTTAGTCATCTCTTACATCCAAATTATCAATAGAGTCTCCAGGTTGCTGAGAGCGAGACTCAAGACAGACTAAAACATGACATCAACTGATGCATTAATACAAAAACGGCAGTCACTAGTCATTCTACATCCCTATCTTAGTTTGTAGGCACAAGAGATGGAAAAAAGGGAACAGGATCGCAAGTTCAAGAGATCTAAATCAAGTTCCCTTTCAGGGAGGTTCACTCTCACTTTGCTTTTCACCAATCTGGGAGCACTTTGTTGTGAAGCCACTGCAGTCTCTGGGCCAGCTGCAACCAGCCAAATGATGTTCAGCACTAAGAAAGGATTCGTCATTAGTCTTTGAAGACACCTTGGCAAATCTGACCAGTATGTTGATACGATATGCCAAGACCGTCACCTGGAGTAGCAGTAGAAAGCCCAGGGTAAAATGTAATATTCTCAAGTAAATGGTATCTAAATATTTTTTGTAAACATGATGTGTTACTCTTATGTTTAGTGTTATGATATTGCAAACAATAATAATGAAAATAAAATACTGCAGGGACAACATGGAAACACAGTGGGTAATGCTGCTGTCTCACAAGATTCAGTATTCTGGGTTATACTCCTGCATCTAACCACTGTTCATGTGGAATCTGCACTTTCCTCCCAGGTTTGGATATGTCCTCCTTCCATATCCCTAAAGAACTGATTGTTAGGTAAACTGGCCCAGTGTGAGTGGGCCCTATGATGGATTGGTGCCATGGTCCCAAGGCTGTTCCCTGCCTTCTGCCTTATATTCCTGGGATATGCTCTGAGCCCCTGCAATAATGAAAAAGTGCAGGTTTTAGAGTATTAAGATATGGTATGTCAAAAACACTACAAATGTTCTATCCAATATATAATCCATTAAATTTAGAATTCCTTAGATTTCACAAAGTGGTTAACATAACCTTAGATGAATTTTGCAAATATTTCTATCAGAATTTGCCATATAATAAAATACTACTGTCTCTGTGTGTGTGTGTGTGTGTGTGTGTCCAGTCCCTCAGAGAAATCTGTTTGGTCAGTTTGCCTTTGGTCTGATTGATCAGTTTCACTTTGGTGGCTCAGCTAAATGCAATTGAAATAGGAAGTGCCAAGCAAGAGAGGTTGAGGACACAACAAGAACAATGTAGGAGGAATGTTAAAAGTCACCTGCAATGACAGGAAATATTTACAAGAATTCAAATGATGTTTTGACAGCGAGTAATTGGGGCCCATCCACCACTGGAGGTAGTCAAAAAACACGCAAGGTGCTTCAAAATTACAGTCATGAGAAGCAAGCTTTGAGGGGACACATTCAACACAGGAAGAGCTGGGAAGGACAGATTGAAAGAAATGGGATACTGAAGAAATGTGCAGGACAAATGCTCAAGGTACACTTGAAGCAAGATATCAAATATTTTTAAATTTATTCTATTACCTGTCATTAAAAGGTAATATAGCTAGTGACACAGAAAGCATTACACTAACACTAGATTAGAATTAAAATATCAAATATATATCACCTAAAGGTAACAATCCTGCACAATTTGACATAGCAAACTTTAAGACATGCAAGTATAGTGGGTCAACAATACTTCAATATAAATACTTATCGGGCTATCTAAGACATCTGTATATTCTACCACTAAATAAATATGTAATATACTTTAAACTGGTCCCTTTTAATCTGGCAACCAAGAATCAACCCTGGAGGTATCGCATCACCTCATTTTGAAAATGGGCAAGGTGATGCTTACCTATCTTTACCCAAACCTAGTTTACAAAGGCAGGCAGGCACTCTTTTGTAAAGTAAAAAAAATCATATTTGGTTATGAAGTGCTTGCAATTATATGGGTACAAAGACAAATAAAAGTTGTTCTATCACTGGATTTTAATAAACCAGACACCTCAAAGAACAGGTTCTACAGAAAACAATCATGTTATAAGATTCAAAAAGCTGTGAACCTGAATTTTATTAAGTATTATATTGTTTTTGTTAGACTTTGTTTATTTGTACTAGGGCAAAAGGAAAAATATTTGTGAATGTGTTCTTAAAAATGAACAAAACCATACCACAGTAAAGCACTATTTTACATTAGCACCCAGGCTTTAGTCATCTTAGAGGTGCTAGAATCTTCAAAGAATTCTGATAGAAAAAGGCCATCGAGCTTAACATAGCTTTATAACCATTTTTCTCTGACATCTGCAAAATTGTATTAATAGAGTACTAGTATCACTAAAACTACTTACGAGGTGATCCTATTAATCTACTGTTCTCACAGTGAAGACACTATCCATGTCGTGTTTTCTTGTGCCGGAATTGAATGCCGCAGACAGCATCTACTTTACTAAGAAGTCTCATTATTTTAACCCCTTCTCTTTTTGCTCAATGACAATTCAACTTCTTCAGCCTTTCCTTTCACAGCATATTCTGCAATTCTGGAATCAGTCTAATAGTTCTTCTCTGGCTGTCGAAAAGAACTCCTATTTCCTTATTATAGTACTGAAGCACATTAACGTTCCACAAGAGTTCTCACTTTAAGCTTTGCCACCCCTGACCTTTTTATTATTCTGTACACTGTCTACATGTGGATAGTGGAAGGTCACTGCGACTGACTTCTTAATCTTTCTCATAAGGCACATTTTCAAATTTCAGGCACTCCCTATATTTATGCCATATTCCAAACATTTCCATTGCACAGGCAAATATCTAGCCAAGTCTAGATTCATTGCTTAATAAAAGAGCAATGTACAATTACATTCTAATAGTATCATTGCTTTAGTGAAATCTTGGGTGTCTGGGGTCAGTTATTTATTAGCTACATTTTTATTCACATAAACAAAAAAGTGCATTTGCGCTTCAGCTGATTCCTTACATATCACATTTTCAAGTTCACTCAATCTGGAAAAAATTGAGTTTTTTTTTTTTTAAATTGTATTGATTTTATTGTCATCATTCCATACAATTTGAAAACAAATCAACCCCCACCCCTGAGAAAGAGAGCATAGCCAACGGAGTAAAACTTAAACTCATCAATTTATTTATTTTTACTAGCTTTATTAGGCGGATAAAGATAATTGGAGTAGAATCTACTTCCTCAGTGCTTTAAGTGCTTATTTTAAAATATTATTTATTAGATCCTGCCAGGTTTTGAAAAAGTTCTGCACAGACCCTCTAAGTGCGAATTTGATTTTTTCCAATTTCAAATAGTATAAAACAGCAGTATATACAGTATGTTCATTCTGTATAAAAGAATGTCTGTTATATCTGTCCACTATGGAGCCCCCAAGGGGACACTGTGTAATTTTTTTTTCTGGTGTGCAGCAGATAGTTTCAACTGCACAGTAACTGTAAAGGGGATCCATACCTATACATAATTTCTGATGCATATTAGTTCTGCTTTATAGTTGCACTTAGGAAAAATGGAAATTGGAGACTTTATAGAAGTATACTTTCAGCTTGATTTTAAACACAAAGACATAGTGTTTGTTCTTGCAGTTTGTCATGGATACATTATCACTGAAAGGCATTTAAACCGTATATTGAAGTTTAAAGGTCTATTTGGTCGTAAGGTCTATAGCAACACTGGGGAAATTATTGTGTTTATACAGCAACAATTGCAAAGCTCAGGTCAGCTTTGTGGCTACCAATGGATGCACACAAAATATAAAAAAATGGTTTGCATATGAAGAAGGAAGATTTTCGTCTGATATTGAAGGCGCTAGCCAAGAGGAGTTTGCCTTAGAAAAGCCAGAAGACTCCAACAGTGTAACTATTTTGCAAGAGGACCAAACTATATAAGGCATTTTGATTCTTTTGACAAACTTAAGCCATGTGGTATTTGTATAAATGGTTGCATTGATGGGTTTTCCATAAATATTATTTGGTTAAATGCATTTACTACAAGCAGTAATCCAAAAGTTGTGGGAGGCCACTTTATGGAAGCTGTAGAAAGATTTAAAGGTTGTCCTAAAATAGCCAGAGGAGATCTGGGTACTGAAAATGCTTACATTAGTGATTTTCAAAGGTTTTTCCACTGTGATACAAATGTACAAAGTGCCATAGACAGCTACTTAGACAGAGCCAGGACTGCCAATCAACAAAAAGAAAGCTGGTGGGGACTTCTAAGGAGGGAGTCAATTGATTTTTTCATGTCTTTGTTCACTGATTTGAAGGACAATGGCATGTTTAGATAGATAGATAGATAGATAGATACTTGGCGGATGCTTTCTGGATAAAAGTACAACGGGAAGTCAAGCTAAAGTTAGAAAATGGGATTTATTAGAAAAAGGAGCTAACCTTAGCAAAACTGATAAAGCGATTTCTCAATGTAGTCTCCACCCTTCTCAATGCACTTGCACTACCTGCCTTGAAGTGCCCGGATTCCAGCAGAATCCAGACAAGCCTTGGTGTTCTTAGCAGTGTGTTTATTGTCTTGCAGTAAAAGGACTCCTTGAGACAGAAGTCCCTACTCCTTGAATCGAACAGCAGGCTTCACATTGTTCTCCAGCAAGTCACATTAACTTGCACTAGTGACTGTAGTACCCCATCAGCATGTAGTGTTCAACAATAACTCAGGTGCACGAGTGGTCGCAAGGACAAGACAAAACCTTTTAATTCTGCTGGAATAAATTGGCAGTGCTGGCTCTGTCCAAGTAGCTGTCTATGGCGCTTTGTACATTTGTATCACAGCGGAAAAACCTTTGAAACTCACTAATGTAAGCATTTTCAGTACCTAGATCTCCTCTGGCTATTTTAGGACAACCTCGGAGTCTTTCTACAGCTTCCACAAAGAAGCCTTCCACAATTTTTAGATTACCGCTTGTAGTAAATGTGTTTAACCAAATAATATTCCTGGAAAACCCATCTAGCACCTTCAATATCAGATGAAAATTTTCCTTCTTCACATGCAAACCATTTTTTTTGATACTTTGTATGCATCCATTGGTAGACATGAAGGTGACCTGAGCTTTGTTGCTGTATAAACGCAATAATTTCCCCAATGTTACTATAGACCTTACGACAAAAATAGACCTTTAGACTTCAATATATGTTTTAAATGCCTTTCAGTGATAATGTATCCATGACAAACTGCAAGAACAAACGCTATGTCTTTGTGTTTAAGATCAAACTGAAAGTATACTTCTATAAAGTCTCCAATTTCCATTTTTCCTAGGTGCAACTATAAAGCAGAACTAATATGCATCAGAAATTATGTATAGGTATGGATCCCCTTTACAGTTACTGTGTGGTTAAAAGTATCTGGTGCGCACCAGAAAAATCCCCAGAAAAAAAAATTACACAATGTCCCCTCAGGGGCTCCGTAGTCCACTTTACTACTGTGCTCCAAATCCTTTCTTCTTATAGAGGGAACTATCTATAAACAATACTGTATACACCACTATAATTAAACATTTTGATGCTTTCTTATAAAACTGCAGAAAACCTTTACTTTACCCCCATGTCTAAAACATCTCTGTACTTGTCAGTGTTACATTGTGTTTAATAATTGTTTTCATTAATTCTCCAGTGATGAAAATTAAAGCTTGTGTGTCTAGATCACTGTTTAGGAATTTTACAGTATGCAATGATTTCAGTGCACACACCACATATTATCACAAGCTTCTTTGAACACCCTTAAATAACAGTTTTTCACTTCCAGGTTTCCAAGCATTCCAAGAGATGGAGCACGTAATATATTGTTGGTCAACTGCCTAACTGAGCACAAAAAGATGGGTCTACTCACTCTCTAGCCTGACTGAGCTGTGAAAAGGCGCACTTCCCAGCTCCCAGAAATGGAAAATGAGAACACGTCTGTAGAGTTATCTCATGAATTATAATCCTGCTTCTTCCAGCTATGGAGTAGGTTGCCACTTGTTGTGTCCTCATTAGCTCTATGAAATCAACGTAAAAATGGGACAGGAGGGCAGGAACTGTGGTTCAAGGTTAAACCAAACTGGAAGATGTTTGTTTAAAAGCAAGTAAAGCCATCTTTCATATCATCTTAGATTAAACCTCTACAGAATGCCAAAAAGTCTGCTAACAGCAGTAGACTTTTATTTAAAAACATAGATCAGACTGCTGAGAAATACCCCGATGACATATACAGTAGAAGTTGTACTGGGCATAAATGTCTTTATAGAGGGCCCACACTTTTTGTGACATTTGTTGACTATTTGGAAAAGTTGTTAGGCAAATATGATGCCCCAAAAAGTTATAAAGCTGAATCTTTACTTGTGAACAAATATGAGTAAGGAATTTTCACAATACACCTCTTTATTATTGTGAATCTTTAGAAAGTGATTCAACACATTTAGCCTCTGTACTCTGTGTAGTGAATCTTAATTTTTCACTGGCAAAGGCCTGAGCCATCTTTCCCACAGAAGGATCTAAGAGAAGCCTGAAAAGGCAATATATGGAAACATCTGTGGAGGAAGGGACAAAATTTACAGTCTGTATCAGAATATGGTAAAGACGACACTGGTAACCTGAAGTTTTCCTGTTAAATTAAAACAGGGACTGAAAATACTGCTACATGTTGCCATATCTATACTTTGTCAGTGGTGGTACAGCAAGCCTGCCTCGAGATTCTTCTGTAAATGTATGTGGTATCCTGACCCTAACAGAGATCACTGGTCAAAGATAATGTGCAGTATCGCTCCTGAAGGCTGTGTGGCTGAATTAGAAACACAAGAGAAAGATTATTTGTTTAGCTGGCACAATATGCACTGCTACTGCTCACAGGGAAGTAAACTGTCAAATGCACCTGTTTACTGGATTTGTTCACTTGTTCCTCTGAACTAGATGGACGGTTTTTGGTAGGGCCTGTCATTTAGCAAGAAATGATATTTCTTCATATGGTTCATGTCTCTCTTATCCAATGATTATGCTGTCTTTCACTGGTATGTTTGTGGTCAACAACACACAAAATGAACTGGATGCTTAAAAAGAAAATACTATCTCTTTGGGTATCATAGATAATGATGCATTACTGACTGTTCAGAATGCTAAGACATCATAATAACAAGTTTAATACATTATAGTAAACGTTACTGAATATTTCAACAGTAATTCTAAAGCAACCATATTTTTTTCTATTTTAATAAACTAATGAGGCAAGCAAAAAACAAAACTGTTAATAATTTTAATAGCATAAACTGATAAAAAAAAAAAGCAACTACTTAAAATAAAACATGGAAATGCTAAGAAATGGTTTTATGTCAAGAGTATGGTTATTATGAAAAGCCAATATTATATCCAAACTCTAATGCACAGTGTAAGCAAAACGGGTACAAAGGCTACAAATGGAATAAAGATTAAATATATATATATATAAAAGTAGATTTGGCATTTTGGACTGCATACCATTCAGAGCTAGCGTGAAAGACCTTCCGTTTCAAGCCTTTACCCTTTACCTTGATGAGGCCAATGTTTTCTAGTGGAGGTTTGGGAAGGAGCAGAAATATCACAGCATTTCTCTCTTTAGTTGAAAATGTGTGACGCAAAAGAGATGAACAAGAAAGGGGAGGGAACACAACAAAAAGGAAAGAGAAGAAAAAAGGGAAGAGAGATAAAAGATAACAGCTGTGAGAAATGACACACAAGGTTGAAAGGGTAATAACTGAGGTATACAGAATATTGACATCATGGTTAAAGTGGCACAGACTGTTAATCAATGCAGTGATCAACTTACCTATTTGTAATAAATTTTTAAAAATCATTGCTTAGATTAAATACTTAGATGCAGTGATTAGGTGTGACCAAAGAATTTACTAAATACCTAAATGTAAACCTTTATTCAGTTTAATTCACACTACCATGTTCATGCACACTGCTGTTTATACCTAAGAGGAAATAAAACATAAAACTGACATTATGACTAAGTGAACCCAAAATCATTGCTCTTTATGAATACAAGCTTATTGTAGTTGGATGCTAAAAAAACCTCTTCACATAAAACGTAAAGTAGCATTTCATTACATTCTCAAAACTGCCTAATCCATTTCTTGATTACAAGGAGTTGATGCCCATCTCAGCAGCACTGGGCATGAAGCATTAACCAACCCAAGTCAGGATGCCAGTCCTTTACAGAGAACAAACTCTCACCTGCAGTGCAAAAAATTGAAATCATCAATTAACCTAACATGATATCCCACAAACAACAACAACCAGTAAGGGATTCAAACCCAGGGTGATGGATCTGTGAGGAAGTAGTGCCTACCACTGTGCCACCTTGCTAAACCTTTCTAATAGGAATGTGAACAGTCACTAAAACTGGAGACTATTTCGTTTAGCATGATGTTAAAACTTACGTACTGTAGGGAAGTAAACTTAATATTTACAAGTAACAGCCAAAACATTTGTAACAACAATACTGTCATTTAAATAGGCCATCTCCTGCTACTTCAACAACTTGTACTGTATGTAACTTAGAATCTACCATACTAGCACCTGCAGTAGAAACGTGGAGGAAGGAAATTACCACAAGGAAGTCTGTCAATTCAAACCTTGTTGACAGAGATAAAAAGCACTGTTTTGCACATTATCACAAAATGTTCCCTATATGATTGACTGGCCTGAGATGTGGTCACTGAGTGACGGTGTAGGCTTAGTGCATAGTGGTGTGAACACCCTGGAAATTACCCTCTCTTACAGAAAAATGTTCTGCAACATGGGAAGCAAGTGACAAGTCAGAAGCATTAAGGAATTAGCACCGACCAAGTCTCACAACTAGATGAGTAATCCAAGACTTTGTTAGGAAAATACACGCATATTACTGTCCGCACCTTTTACTGTTGGAAACAAACATTCAGGGCACTCAAGCACACTTTGCTCACAAGTGTTTTGTGCTCCGAAGATTTCTTGTTGAAACTGACTGCACACCTCTTAGATGTAAAATTTACAGCTGTTTTCCTATTTAGCACAAAAATTAAGATCTTGGAACACAAGCCCCCAGTCACTGTTCTTCTTTGACTACAATGTCCTCACTGTAATTCTGTGTTGACAACGGCTTTGCTCTTGCCCTTATTACCATGCTAATGACAGTTACAGCCACCAAGGCTAGTTCTACATTATACACCTGACCTTTCAATCCACTGGAAAGTTAACTGCTCAATAAAGTTTTAAAAACAAATGTGTAAGTTAATTTTAATTAAGCAGATTAATAATAAACATAAGTGTGACGAGACAACTAATAAGAAACAAATAATTGCATTACAATTTAGGTAACTAACTTGCAGACAGCAGTGCACAATAGTAGAAGAATAGTATTGTATAATAAGTGTGTAGCTCAATCGCTAATCTGGACCATCTGTGGTCATCCCCCCTGCCCAAAGCCATGTGTTCCAGTTGTAAAAATAAGGAAATAACATAACTTTACACTAAGCATTTCTTGCTTAATTTGTGCTGCATTATCTTAGAAAAAATGCATTTTTTTAGATCTTATGTAATTTTATGATTTAAACATTGCATTAATATGATAGTATGTTTATTGCAAGAGCACTATGCATTTACTGTTTCATTGAAAGACCTTATTGGAATATTTAATGTTCTGATTATGTACTATGCTCCCCTAAATCTGTTGTTGCCTACTTTGATGTAGCTTTTTGTTAATTAAATGCTATTTCTCGTCATATCACCAACATACTCTTGAACAAAGTATTTGTTGCTTTGTTAAGTGCTTAGCCATAATACACTGTATAAAAATTCCAATAACTTTTAAATCACAGCAAACATGCTCCTAATTTAAAAAATACTCATACTCAAGAGATTTAAATTTGTGAGATAGTGAGAGATCTGTTTCAGTTCCTTTTTTAAATAAGTTCTAACAATACTTCCTACAATGTTTCAAAGAGCAGGGGGCTTATCTAGTAGACAGCATGCTACAGTAGTTACCACTGTTGGCCAAACATCTACTTTAGTATACATAAAAAAGTAATATGAGAATTAAAAGACAAAGGCCACTAAGGGAAACAGCTATTAAACACAGATGAATTTGTTAAGATTCATGTAAAATTAATGAAATAATATCACAACTGAAAAAATGCTCAGAAAATTACTTGTAACCTACTTATAACCAACTCAGAATGCAAGCTCCCAAAATAAACAAATAAATAAAAAAAGAATAAAGCAAAGTCAAAAGATTTTAGGCTTCAAAAAAAAAAAAAAAAACAACATTTACACATGAATGTGTGCTTTTCATTTACAATATAATATGTACAAAGAAATCATTAGTCAGAACACTACTCAGAATAATTCATGAAATCTTAGTGTATTGAAGTATTTTAGCAAACCAGACAGCATTACCAGAAGTTGCATATTTCATTTAAAAATATTTACTGCAATGTTAGATTTAAATGTTAAATATACTTTTAGTGGTAGGGTGTTGTACTGTGTTAGCCATTGTGGATGTAGCGAGAAGTTAAGCAAAATTACACCTTTTATTGGCTAACTAAAGAAATTACAATATGCAAGCTTTTGAGGCAACTCAGGCCCCTTTCCTTCAGGCAGCTTGTAATCAAAATTACAAACTACCTGAAGAATGGGCCTGAGTTGCTTAAAAAGCTTGAAACTGAAATCTTTAGTTAGCCAATAAAAGGTGTCATTTTGCTTGACATCTCATTAAATATACTTTTAGAAATTTAGAATACTAAAGCATGTGAACATTGCATACTCTGTTTTACTATATCATCTGTATAAAAATGTGTTTAATTTAAAGTGTTACTAAACCAAGCAGAAAGGTTTGTGAAGAGGTAAGAGCATAAAAAAATACCTAAGCCACACTTTGTACTGTATTGTGAACAAAATAACTTATCGTTAATAAATGAAATCAGTGGAAAAGTTTAACTGTAACACACTAGACAAACAATATGATCAAGGCTTTATCCTTTAAAAAGTACTGTATATTGTTATTTGGCAGCAGCGATATTCAGAGGAAAAGTCTAACTATTCTAGAAGGTAAACAACAGACTTTATAATGGAAAAAAAAAACACATTGATGAAAACTGTTGCTACTCCATGCCAAGAAAATACCGCAACACTGAGTTGTTATTTGGGCGAACAAAAACAACAGAAGGAATTAATAAAATAATGCCTCTACCCCCTAGCTGAACACATCCCAGTTTTAAGATGTTAGATGTTCATGCAAGCTGAGGGTTAGTAGACATCTACCATGTAATAAACGGACGGTAGTGCTTCTCCTTGTTGAAAGCAGTGAGAAATTGTTTAGTCTGCTTCAAGGGAGTAAGAGAGACAAGCTTATAACCTGAATACAAGCTAGGAGTTGAAAATAAATGCAGCTCTTTTGGGGATTTCGAAACACTTTTTCCTTACCTTCAGATTTACACAAGTGAAACTTAATGATCTAAAGGGGAAAATAAGATAAATGAAAAAATAAAACGAATAAAATCCAAAGAAAAATAATGATCACAAGTATTAAAATCACAACACAATTTGGAGGGTAAATTTTAACAGCAGCCTTTAAATGATATCAAGGACTTTTGCCTGGAGAAAGGATTAAATCACCCAGTGTATTACGTTTTACAGAGATAAGAAAGCAAAAATGCTTATGCTTCTGTCCACTAATTATGGAGGCCATGGCAGTATTTTTAAGCAGCATTTATGGCAGAAAGGAACACTGAAAAAGTTGAGCAAGAACAAAAAGAAATGCACGAGAAAGCACTTAGTGTTTAAAAGGTAGGAGATGGGTAAAGAAGGGTGGGTAATGATACCTGGTAGTAACATCTCTGTTTACATACAGAGACAATCAATGAAAGGAAGGAAATCCTTTAAAATTTGTATGACCAATACTGGATGCAGGCAATTTAACACTACTCTTAACATGATTAGATACATAATGCACTCCAATTTGTTAATTTAGTTAGGTTTATAGTGTTTCTAATTGTGTTACATTTGTTTTGCTATACTACATTTATAAAAAAAAATATTAAAAGTAGTGAAAGTATTAAAAACATCTTTCCAGTACATTAAACTAACTCTGAAGAGTGGTCACTGGCAGTTTGCATTAATCACTGCTCATATTTTTCTTGCACGTATTTGTCACCTTGTGCTTTTGCCTGTGAGCATTTGTTTTGTCACAACACAATCTGCATTAACTGGACACTCATTAAAAACAAGGGTGGAGACTTGTAGATCCTAGCTGTTTACACTGCTATTGTTGCCAGGTTATTATTATTATTTTTTTGTTTTTAAGTGTTTGGTTTTGCCCTTCTTACTTACAATTAGGTACCTGACTGTTTTAGAAACAGTAAAATCTTAATTATTGAAATATTAGTAATCCGAAAAAATTAAGAAGATAATAGCACATATTGTAACTGACTATGACAATTTATAGTTTTTTTAACTCAATATTCAACAAAAGCAAAATGATGAGGGTATATCTCTGTAAAAGGTAACACTAGGAATAAGCTATGAG